>NC_073691.1:165482974-165782974 GCF_029784155.1 Uranotaenia lowii | reverse complement strand
TTCATTCGTTTTTTAACGCAATTGTATCTTCGATCTTCAACTCTAAATTATTACTCTTTATTACAAATCAATTTATATTCGGGCAAAATACATTGGGCTTTTAATTCCAAAAAGTCTAATGACAGCAACATTTTCTTAGCAAGGGCCATCACGGCTAAAAATAAACTATTTGATCTGTAAGGCACAAGATAATTACAGCACAAAAGTTTTAGTAAGTAATTTTTTCCGTTCCAAGAATTAGTTTTCTGTGAACAATTCCTCCATTTTCTAAATTTTCTATTGGTCAAAAGTTTTAAATGAAAGCAATTGAGTAGTTCAGTGTCGTTAATGTTTCTATACTCTATCAATTTCACCCTCCCAGCGAATAAGATTGCTGACAACGCCCAGAAGCTTACCGGACCTCAGTAGGACTGGAATGGTTGTTGGTCTTCCGCGATATGCTGACAGTATAAAAATGTTGCAGGATCATGCATTTTTTCCCCCTAGCTTTCAGACCAGGCAGCAGTTTGTCCATCTCCGTTAGGTTGCCTCGGGCCAGTTGAAACAGAGGAGCGTTCCCGTCAGCGCCAAGTCAGCTACTTTTATTCCAGGAGTTCAACACAAATCTGTCGGTGCACAACCTTCTTCCCTTCCTTGGCACTTTGCTTTCCCTTTTCGGGATTTTTTTTTCAGTTTCAGTTCAGTTCAGTTTCGTTATTTGTACCGGGGAACGGATATCTTTCTTTACGCACGAAGGAGGACGAAACAAAACCGCTTTAACTGAACTGATGGTGTCTTTTTTCAAGCACTCGTCGCAGCATGTTCGTCCTTGATTTGCTGACGTTTGCTACTTTCATCGTGTCTTGTTTTGTTTGGTCTTGTCTACTGTAATTTTGTTTAGATTAGTCTGACTAGTATATTATGAAAATGGAATGTATTTCTGGCGGATAGATGTTTACAGCGATTTTAATTCTTTTAAATAGGTACTTGGATCAAATCTGTGTTCTGTGAAGTAGATGTGAGGATAATTTATTAGTAGGGGAGATGGGGGCACAATGGCCACCTTAAGGAAAACGGTTATTTAACCATAGAAAATAGCTATAATAAGGAGGTTACATTATTGTTTCGTGTTCAGACACTTGAAAAGCCTATTCCCTAACGGGCTGAAACGTGAAAAACTAGATGAAAACGTTAAAAAATGCATTTTAAAATTTTTTGCCAAAAGCTGAAAACCAGCCACTGTGGAGGCATAATGAGAACCCCCCCCTGAGGCAGTATGAGCACCATCAATCAGAGCAAGATGTGCGTTTTTGCCGGGGAATCTAGCAGCGAATTCAGTTCGATGAAGTCAGGTGAGTCGTAGATTCATCAAACAAACCAATAACAAAGTAATCTAGGTCTGTTTATAGAATACAAACAATTCACGCACGCTCATACATTAAGTGCTTTGTTCGGAGGATGATGCTACTAGCCGTATAATGTAACAATAAAAAAATCTATCATGAATTGTGAATGGAAAAAAATCACCTCGAACAGAAATCTAACTCTAGTCTTTTGATTACCTAACCGACACCTTACCAATAGGCTAAATCGTCGGATGAAAACTAGTCAAGGTGTTGCGCTATAAATCAATTTTAATTCGCTGCTAGATTCTACGGCAGAAAATGCTCATTATGCCTCGATAATATGGTGCTCTATATGCCCCTAGTCAACAAATTTAAGTAAAAACGTGTTTTAAAATTGATAAAAGTGAAAAATCAAAAATTTTATGATGGTAAAAATTGAGAAACAATGTGTACATCATGTTGCAGTGCGTACATTATAGATCAAGGTTATTTTAAGATCATAAGAGCTTATTTCGTGGTGCTCAAAAATTATCATATTTTCGTAACTTGAGAACCAAGCTAGTTTTTTTTAAATATCTCTGTAAAGATGATAAGGAGATTCCTTTTTTTGTGAAAAATTAATACTATAGGAAGTACGAAACAAATCCTCATGAAAATTTATTTAAGAAAATACGTACTTCCGTAGAAAAGCGCAGTGCTCATTATGCCCTGGGTGCTCGTTATGCCCTCATCTCCCCTAAAGGAACAAAATGGGATGGGAACAAAATTATGTCATATGATTATGTGATGAATGTAATTTCTTTTATGATTTTTATAACGTCCTTTAAATATAATTTTGCGATTTTGGATAAAGCAATGTTCATTAGATGCTGGAAAATGTTTGTGATCGATTGTGGTCGACTTAAAGTTTTGATAAAATTCCCGTATTTTGTAGAAATAACAGCGATTTTCCAAAAAAAATGAAACATACTTCTACATTTATCATATGTATTCGATATTTAAATTTTCTTCATATATTCTCAAATATCTTTGAAACTCATAACTAAGGCTATGATCATTTAGAATCTAGGCAGTTACAAACGTGTGTATATTAAAAACTATTCATTTGATCGAAAAACTGTCTACAAAGAAAATGAAGTTATTAACATGATATTGAATATAAAAATACTAAAAAAAATCGTTGATTACAAAAAATACACTTGCTTTATCATAAAATCTCCTTTTTTTTTATCTATGCACACTTTTTGCAGTCATGTATTGCTCTATTATTTTTATCACAAAAGCAGAACCTTTGCAAAATCATGATATCTGTACAAACACGTGAAAAGGATCTATCTCCATATATGACGAATCGAGAAAAACGCGTTTAAAAAAAAAATACAACCTATTTTAAATCGCTAATTAAAAATAACTTGATTTTTGATTTTTATGAAAGACAAACGATTTTTAGGAGAATCCTCTATATGTTGGAATAGAGGAATATCAATTTTCATAAAAAAACAACGCGCTATCGTAGATAGAACCTAGCTCACGTAGTATTTTATCTCCCTTGTTTACACCCTTTGCTATTTTCTCATTTCTAGCTTTAGTTTTAAGCTCGCGTTCAATTGCAACTATGTTTTATTTTGAATAAAGTATCAAATATTTACCAACACACAAAAAGGATCTATATCCATGATGGCGTATTGAGAAAAACGCGTTTGAAAAAAATACAACCTATTTCAAATCGCTAATTAAAAATAACTTGAAATTTTTGATTTTTAAGAAAGACAAACGATTTTTAGAAGCATACGCTATATGTTGGAATAGAGGAATATCAATTTTCATGAAAAAATAACGCGCTATTGTAGATAGAACCTACTTCACGTAACATTTTGTCTAACCTGTTTATACACCCTTTGCTATTTTCTTATTTTTAGCTTTAGTTTTAAGCTCGCATACATTTGCAATTATGTTGAATAAAGAGTCGAATTGATTATTTTGAGTTTGTTTGCGGAGTAGTAGCGAAAAATTGTTCCGGAGTAAAGGGTGTAGTATATCCATGTAATGGCAGTTCTGGTTTAAGAATGTTTATAGATCCTTTACTCAAATTGAGTTTTTAATGTAACGGAATATTATTTTCTCAAAAGGGTTTTACCGTTACACTGAACCTCGAAAATACCCAAACTTGAGAACTTTCCCCGCCAACCCGAATGAAACTCCCTCCCTACAGGTTTGGCTATTGGTGGCATAGCACAAAGTTAAGCTCTTAAAGGAGAACTCATCCCCCAAAATCTGATACCACAATAAAATGGAAATCAAAATAAAAAAAAATATCGCCAGGTACAGGAATCACACCCATACCTGTAATGGCTTTGCGATTACCATCTCAGGATGCTAACCGCTCGACCACCGGAGAGCTGTTGAGAGAGGCAGCTACATCATCGTATAAGTGAGACTTTCTGCGAATGAAGCGGGAATAAAAGTTATCCCCCAAAAAAAAATAGTTCTTCGCTTTGAACTTACCCCCCAAACCTAAATCTGCCAGGATGGAGGTAACAGAATCAGATGCGCTCACAACAAAAACCCCCCAAAAAAACAGTTCTTCGCTTGAAGGACAAGTTTGGCTTATTGGCAAGCTGTGATTTTTTCACAAACTTAAGTTGTCAATCTTGAACTTAGGTTTGGCGGGTGGAAGTTCTCAAGTTTGGGTATTTTCGATTTTCAGTGTAAGTAGTGCATGTGTTGGCCTATCGCGAGGTACTGAAAATGGTTTTTGTTTACTTTTGGAGATAGAATCAATTAAAATTACCAATCTTATAATACTTTTCTCATTCAAAGTAAAAAATCTAAATTTTATTTTGGCCAACAAATTTATAACTTTGGAAATCTATTCAAAATTCAAAAAAATTGTGAAATCTGTGAATATTTCAAAATTCTGTGTTCTGTGACACAGATTCTTTGATGCAAATTTGCTCAAAATTCTGTGATATTGCAATTTTTTCTGAGATTTCGGCAACTTTGGTCATGTCTCAAGTCACTTGTGTCTGTAGACTGAGTCGATTTGGGGTCTTTTTTTGATTTCTCAAACCCTGGGGTCTTAAAAGCTCACTTTTTGTTCAAAACTTATCCGTATTTTTTGCAGAACTTTTAAGCAACGTTTACATGAGAAATTTTGACTTTGAGGTTTGTATTAGAAAATTGAATATTTTGTTCTGAAAAATCAGCATCATTTTTGTTTCTTCTGTGGAACGAAGCCTGCTAATGGTTTTTGAGCTAATTTTCCGTTGAACAACTTTGTCACCGACCGTTACTTCGTATCTTATTGGGTTATTAGCTGTTGAATAGGAGTATGTCTTTTGCGCATTGAAAAACAATCAACTCAACTGACATCACTGCTGGTTCCCAGCGAGGTATTGCATGGTTACTTTTCAATCATATTTTATCCCACTGTCAATTTAAAAAAATCCGCGTTTTGATAAGTGCTAGTAAAAATGACTCAGTTTTTTTACTCTAAGCCAGCGTATTAACCCGCGAAAACTGTGTAAAAATCCGTGCTATTTGCAGAACAAAACCTTTAAAGAACCATGCAAAAAACCATATGAAAAAAGACCTCAGTGTATTACTACAAAATTAGTGAACAGTTTATTCAGACTATCACTTTTAAAAAAAAAAGTCGAGTTGTCATAATGTATGAAATTCACATTATAGCATTAAATATCCATTTAATTTATTGCAATTGAAGCTCGAATATTTGAAGTATTCCAATAATTTTATCATTATTATTTTCCCAAACGATTCCCAAAAGTTTTGTTCAATCGATTCTGAAACCGAACAAACTAGTAAAACATCGACAACGTCAGCCGGCTCCCCGATTCGCTAATTAGTACCATTTAGTTTCAATTATCATCTGTAGCAACAGGGCTGGCGATGGCGCCTGCAGCCGTTGCATTCCAGAAGCTTTAACTAAACCCGGACCGGACGGTTGATAGGAATGGTGGCCCGCCAAACCGCACCCCTGCGTCTCATTGATGGGACGAAGGGGAGGTGCATGAAAACACTTAAATACATATATAGGCATCGCTGCACCACATTCTGTTCCATTAGGCAGGGAAGATCACAACGAAGTTAATGCCGCGCATGGCGAAATCAATCACCGTCATGACGACGAGGTGGTCAGTTCGGTGTGTAAAATATACATGTCTATATATTTTTTTAATTTACGGGCGTTAATACCTTGTTGTGCACAAAATAAATGCCGAGAAATGGAACGGGCAACGTTTACGGCGCGTACGACAAAATTGACCCTAATCGACAAAAGCTCATTAACTGCAACCAATGAATAATGAATGTTAAGACCAAGCGTTAGTATCAATACATTCCTACTCGCAAATATTCTAACGACACAAGTTACTCTGAAGTCCTACACAAACAATCAGCTTTATCTAGTTATGAGGTCCATTTTTCTGAAATCAACAGCTTTCCTTGTACCCAAAAACATTCTACGTACAAAATTTTATTCTATTTTCTTGATTCGAGCTGTAATGCTATTTCTAGGAGCCTCCTACTCCCTTCCCAGAAAAGAAAGAGGTCCTTGGATCACCATTTGAACCATTGCGAGCGTAATAAACTCTAGCACGTCGTTCACGATAAGTTCTGGGGGTATGCCGAAATTTGTATTTCATTTATATGGGACCAAAGCAGTTCTCAAGATATTTAAAAAATGTATTTCCATCTCTCAGTCCTTTAGTTTCCACAAAACATAGGAAGGGAGGCTCTTCGGAAGCTTCATAGAAACATTAAGAAAAGAGGTAGGCTGAGGCTCGTTATCCAAACATACGGGAAAACTTTACCTCGTGTCCAAGTATCCTCGCAAGTCATATTAGGTTACATTTGCTCGATCTGTTCTCGAGTTATACAAACAAATGTGTTTCTTTTGTATGGGAACCTGACCTTGCCCGGTTTCAAAAAGTTGTAATATGCATAAGGGTGTGTAAGATTTACACTGTTTTCGAATTTAAAAACGCCTGCTGTCTTAGTAAGGGTTAATCATCAAAGATCTTCACATTATTTTATTAGGATTCTTCTAACATTGCTAGCCAAATGTTTTCTTCATAGATATTCCGTTAGCGAATAATCCTCACCACAGGTCAGTTAAATGGTCATTATTTGAACTTGAGGCGTGTTGCTCAGCATTCGGACAATCACGAGATATTTGAACAGAATGGCGAAGTTTTTCCACACAACAAATTGAAATTATAGAGTATTATTTAACCGAACTAGTTCTGAAATTTTGAAAAAATCGGTTATTGATGTCATTTGGGTCTATTTTCAACTGAACATCGTTAATCGATTTTCGACAGACACAGAGCCCCCTTAGGAACTCCTCGGAGGAACAGCCCGGAGTCCTTTCGGGCACTCTACTAAGTCTTCTTTGGAAAATCTAAAGAGTCAACGAAATTGCATTAAGGAACTCTACGGAGTCGTGAATTCCTCGGAGTCCTCTCGATAACTTCACAAAGTCTCCCCGATAACATCACATATTCCTCTTAGACACTACTCCGATTGCTTTGAGGAGCTCAACAGAGTTCCATAAGACACATTACGTCGTCTTCTTGAATTCCCTATAGAACCCTCTCAAAACCTCTACAAAGTTTTCTAGGAAACTCTACCCAGTTACCTCAAGAACTTCATGATTCCGCATGAAATCAGCGGAACTTCTTCAGGAAATTCTCATATTCCCCTCAGAAACTCTGCATATTCCCGCCAAGAACACTAGGGAGTCTTCTAAAAAAAACCACAGAGTCCTCTCAGTATCTTAACGGAGTCTTCTTGGAAACTCAACGGAGTGCTCTCAAGAAGCTTAATGGAGTACTCTTAGTAACATAACGGAGTCGTTTGGGTTCGTCCTCTTAAGAAATCTCTTAGGTAACGTTCAAGAACTCCCCAGAATTCTTATTAACCCCACGAATTTGCCGTTTTCTCAAAGAGTGTGTTCTGGAAATCTGCGAATTCCCGCCCTGTCTGTCTGTCTGTCTGTCTGTCTGTCTGTCTGTCTGTCTGTCTGTCTGTCTGTCTGTCTGTCTGTCTGTCTGTCTGTCTGTCTGTCTGTCTGTCTGTCTGTCTGTCTGTCTGTCTGTCTGTCTGTCTGTCTGTCTGTCTGTCTGTCTGTCTGTCTGTCTGTCTGTCTGTCTGTCTGTCTGTCTGTCTGTCTGTCTGTCTGTCTGTCTGTCTGTCTGTCTGTCTGTCTGTCTGTCTGTCTGTCTGTCTGTCTGTCTGTCTGTCTGTCTGTCTGTCTGTCTGTCTGTCTGTCTGTCTGTCTGTCTGTCTGTCTGTCTGTCTGTCTGTCTGTCTGTCTGTCTGTCTGTCTGTCTGTCTGTCTGTCTGTCTGTCTGTCTGTCTGTCTGTCTGTCTGTCTGTCTGTCTGTCTGTCTGTCTGTCTGTCTGTCTGTCTGTCTGTCTGTCTGTCTGTCTGTCTGTCTGTCTGTCTGTCTGTCTGTCTGTCTGTCTGTCTGTCTGTCTGTCTGTCTGTCTGTCTGTCTGTCTGTCTGTCTGTCTGTCTGTCTGTCTGTCTGTCTGTCTGTCTGTATGTCTGTCTGTATGTCTGTCTGTCTGTCTGTCTGTCTGTCTGTCTGTCTGTCTGTCTGTCTGTCTGTCTGTCTGTCTGTCTGTCTGTCTGTCTGTCTGTCTGTCTGTCTGTCTGTCTGTCTGTCTGTCTGTCTGTCTGTCTGTCTGTCTGTCTGTCTGTCTGTCTGTCTGTCTGTCTGTCTGTCTGTCTGTCTGTCTGTCTGTCTGTCTGTCTGTCTGTCTGTCTGTCTGTCTGTCTGTCTGTCTGTCTGTCTGTCTGTCTGTCTGTCTGTCTGTCTGTCTGTCTGTCTGTCTGTCTGTCTGTCTGTCTGTCTGTCTGTCTGTCTGTCTGTCTGTCTGTCTGTCTGTCTGTCTGTCTGTCTGTCTGTCTGTCTGTCTGTCTGTCTGTCTGTCTGTCTGTCTGTCTGTCTGTCTGTCTGTCTGTCTGTCTGTCTGTCTGTCTGTCTGTCTGTCTGTCTGTCTGTCTGTCTGTCTGTCTGTCTGTCTGTCTGTCTGTCTGTCTGTCTGTCTGTCTGTCTGTCTGTCTGTCTGTCTGTCTGTCTGTCTGTCTGTCTGTCTGTCTGTCTGTCTGTCTGTCTGTCTGTCTGTCTGTCTGTCTGTCTGTCTGTCTGTCTGTCTGTCTGTCTGTCTGTCTGTCTGTCTGTCTGTCTGTCTGTCTGTCTGTCTGTCTGTCTGTCTGTCTGTCTGTCTGTCTGTCTGTCTGTCTGTCTGTCTGTCTGTCTGTCTGTCTGTCTGTCTGTCTGTCTGTCTGTCTGTCTGTCTGTCTGTCTGTCTGTCTGTCTGTCTGTCTGTCTGTCTGTCTGTCTGTCTGTCTGTCTGTCTGTCTGTCTGTCTGTCTGTCTGTCTGTCTGTCTGTCTGTCTGTCTGTCTGTCTGTCTGTCTGTCTGTCTGTCTGTCTGTCTGTCTGTCTGTCTGTCTGTCTGTCTGTCTGTCTGTCTGTCTGTCTGTCTGTCTGTCTGTCTGTTTGGGAGTAATTTCGGCACGAAAAATGTTTTTATGATGGTTTTCTACCCTTTCTTTTCTCCACTGGGGGAGATAGGAAAGGGGGAGGGGGGCTCTCTTACATTTTTTTCACAACACGAAAAATAATCAAGCAAATGGAACCAAATTTTTCATGTAAAGGTATTTCAATACGAGAAATGTTTCTAAGGTTATTTGAGACACCTCTCGTCTTACCGTGGAGAGGAAAGGGGAGCTTCCATACAATTTTTATATATAACTTAAAAATTTATTGATCAAATGGAACCAAATTTGGCATGGGAGAACATTTGAATACGAGAAATGATTGTATGATAAATTGAGGCCTCTCCTTTTTTCTCAGTGGGCAGATATAAATGGGGGAAAGGGGCTGCCATAAAAATTAAGAATTAATCGAACAAATAAAACCAAATTTAGCGACCAAATAGCGGTTGCTTGTGAATTATGTTGTAACTTGATTTAAAATAATTCTCACAAAACAACTAAAATTTTATAAATTTTTACAAAACTTCATTTTTTTAGATTTAAGATGCTCATCGTGCCCCAAAAATGGTGCTTAAACTGCCCAGTGGGGGTTCTCATTATGTCCCTACTGTGACTGATTTTCAGCTTTCGACAAAAAAAAAATTTTTTAAAATGCATTTTTAAACGTTTTCATCTACTTTTGCAAGTTTCAGCCAGTAGGAAAATAGACTTTTTTGTTGTCTGAACGAGGAACAATGATGTAACTCACATATTATAGCTAGCCTAGATAATCTAGGGTCCAAAACGGAATTTTTTAATACTTTTATTTGATTGGAAATGTGTTCGTTTACATCAAGCAATCATTTGTTAACTATTGAGCGAAAAAAAAACAATCAGTCCTCGATAAAAAAAACACGTTATTATAATGAGGAGCATATTGGTTTGTAATGTCCTGCTCTTTTTTATTTTATTTGTATATGGTCTCTTTGTTCCATCACCCGCATTATTTATATTTAAACCCATCAGCATCGACTAGCAGGCAGAAATATATGCTACACAAGAGTAGCTTCGACTGAATTTCAACACATTTCTTTCCACCTTTTTCAACCCTGATCGCCCGGTAGCTTTCCGGAGGAGGTCATATCGAGCTACACCTTCAACCGCTCCTATTGCCACCCCCTCTCTTCAGCGGCACATGTGAAACCTCCTTTCCCGACCACGAACAAATCGACAAACACACCATATTAGTGTGTCTTATTTACACTGTTTTCGAATATAAAATAAAGCCTATGAATTCCCTTTTGGTCCAAACCATCATATGTGTTCTTAAGCTTAACAGATTTTTAAAATGAAATTATGGTACGCCAATTTTTAATAACAGTTTGATGTAAAAAAAATGCAATTTGTTTTTGGGAGATAGTTGTTTTTTTTTTAATTTTTTTTTTAAATTGCCCACGCTCAAATAAAATTTTGACGGAAAATTATACGTTTACTAAAATCAGTACATCTGGTGACTCAAATTTTGGTAACCCTATACATACATATAAAAATTGGCAAAAATAGACAATTTCATGTAGATCAGGTTGTCTAAACATTTCAAGACTGTAGGCTCCATAACTTTCTCGTTTTAACAATGTTTCTAAAAGTTGTATGGGGTGTTCGGCAGTGTTGCTAGACTCCACTGTTTGGGACGTAACAACTTTTTTCTTTTGATTTCAATTACCTTACGGTCTTCTACAAAGAAGTAGTCTAATTTTTTTTTTAAGTCTGATATATTGAAATTTCATTTGCATTGTATGGAAAAAAAATAAAGAAAAACCAAAAAATAACGATGAAAACGACACTTCAAACCAAAACCCCTTAATCTTAATTAAAATCTAAAACAAGTTTATACATTGTATTTGACTAAATGGCAAACTTTTCAGATTATGTACAGGCGTTTCGAAATTTGGAAACAGTGTGAATTTGACACACCCTAATGAATAATCAGTTGCTCGGCTTTCGACGACCAAACCTCTTTTCCGCCGCTCTCGTTCGATCGGCACCTCGCTCTCAATCGGATCGCGGCGCGGCGGCGGTGTGCTAAATTTAAACCTTGCTGCAAAATTTACATGGGATTGGTATGCCACCACCTTCCCTGTACATATGTGCATTCATGTGTGCTTCTTGATTGCTCCTGACTGTTGGGTCATATTTTATTAAACAACGCTCAAGTCGGCGGATTTCAACCTGCGCTCTATTTCCGATGATCGATGATCGATACGTCTCGTGAACTTATTTCGTCTTGTAGCCAGGGAAACAAAAAAAACTAATCTTCTTCCGAAAAAAATTTGCTCTCGAGTGCATTTCGATTCGAATTTACCGAAATTCATAAGGTTAACGATAAGTTTTCGCTCATTCATATGCACAAGAGAAAATTTCTCAATTTTCCATAAAGCGTGTTTGTTAGAGTTACAGTGGAAGCTCAAATATCCACAAGAAAGCACTCTTCGTGCAATTCTTCTCTAGTTTGCTTTCGGTTCTGACGGAGAACATACTAAAACCAGGGAATCAATTAGACTTATTACTCAGATTCAGAATTCAAATTAATAGATCGATGAGAACCATTAACTTAAAAGTGGGGCACAAAATTAAAGAACTGAATACAGGTTTAAGATTAGAATTCCTAATGTCGGGCCAAGATTTTAAAATTTTAAACTTAATAGTATAATTTAGATTGAAATTCTAAATTCCGACACATAACGATTCAAAATGTTATTGTAACAAAAAAATTAGAAATCAATATTAAATTGAAATAGGGAATTAAAATTTAGAGCTCAAAATTGAAGTTTATGTATCAAAATTTCATTTGATTCGATTTATATAACCTTTGAACTTCAAGATTGTTTTGCTGAAGTTATCGCACACTTTCATATTAAAAATTTATAGAATATCTTTGTTTCGATACATAATCGATGTTTGAACGTATTTATCTGGATATGAAAAGACCAGTAAACCAACCAGTAATTTCAACCAGAAAAAAATAACTTAAAATTTGATAATTGCAATCCGCTGACCACATAGCAAATTTAACTATACTTATGGTTAAGATTGCCAGAATTATTTCAGCACTCGTCCGGGACAAATCCGGGCAATTTTATACAAAAACGAGGCAAAATCCGGGCATTTGACTTCAAAATTGACGACCAAAATTCCGGGCAAATTGTGACAAAACCCAGAAATTATTCAACAAAAATTAAGAAAAAAAAAATTGTTCATCACAATTCATTTAAAGTTGTGTTCAAGGATTCCTAAAAACCTTTCATGATTATTTTCATAAAACTTGCTCAAAAAATCCGGAATTTGCTCCCAAATTTAATATTTAATATCCGGGCAATCTGGTAACCTTATTCATGGTAGTGACGATCATATTTGGCATCATTATTTTAACTCTTATTATCCAACAAGTATCAATATTTCTCGTGAGTTAGCATAGTACAGCATAGGGTGACTACAAACATCTTGCATTGGCTGTAACTATCAGTTAGGTTTAGTAAAGGATGTTAGCATTGGAAAATCTACATGGCAAATAGGATTGATGAGATAAGATTATAAATATAAATATTTATTCAATAATAGTAGACGATTCAGCTTGGGTTGACTTGAATGGGATAATCCTTTTGTTTCAATAATGGTGATGAACGATTTTTTTATTAATCCCTGCATCCCCCTGTAATTGTTGCAGTGGTGATCATATGAAAAAGAAACACTTTTTTTCCCGCAAAAAAACTCTATCACGCGATAACATCATACATTTTGTTTTTTTTTTCATCAGTTTCAAGATCTCGAACAACAAATTTTGAAAATCCAGCAAGAGATCATAAATCGTGTTTTTCGTTAATTGCTGATCCTTTGTTTTCCTTCAAAGAATTTTCTCGCAGTAGTAGCAATCGGGAAAAACGTGTTTTTTTCTGACACGTTGAAATAACAATTTTTAAATTCTTATCAATATTTCGATGATCAGCTATTTCCCAGCTTGTCAAACGAACAGCTGATTTTTCGTTGTTTTTTTTTCATTTTTTTGGCATATCATGGTCCGCTGAATAATAACAACATTAAGCATGTTCAATGTACGCGCAGTATCTAACTGTGTTTGACGCCAAAATCAAATGGAAGTTAGACGATATGTGCAACAATAACGTTTTTTGATAAACAATGTGAAATTTGTACTGAAAACGAATATTCAATTCGAACAAATCAAGATTTCTTTTTCGATAAATCATTGAACAAATCTAACAGTTCAAAATAAAAATCAACTGTGATGTTATGATTTTTCGAAACAAAAAACATCAAACGAGCGGACCAACGTCTGTCTCAGGAAATACCTGATACGTTTAAAGAGATTGGAATAGCCTACCTTGTATATTTCAAAGTACTATGAGGCAGATGCTGATGGTATGGTCGCTTTTGTGTTTTGTTTTGAAAAACATCACAGTTGATAGCATAACTTCACAGTTGATCTCTGTTTTGGACATAGAAGATTAGGCTTGTTCAATAATTCCTTTGAAAAAAAAAACTTTTTCTTAACATTAAATGTCGTTTTTTTTTTCAAATACGATAAATCTAGGTTAATCTACCATGAAAAAATATTAAATTGCGGAACAATTTGCTTAACTTCTATTTGACTTTGTCTTCAATAACATTGAAATATTGTTCGTTCATTCATGTTGAATGTTGTATGTATGTTATTATACCATACCAAGATATGCCGAAATTTTGTAAACATGAGAAGTCAGCTGATCGTATAACAAGCTAGGAAATACCAGATTGAAACATTGTTTCCATTTCATCTCAGTTGGCAAAGCAGTTGCCTCCTGAGCCGATGTCCATGAGTTCGAATCAAAGAGTAAAAAAAGTAAACAACACAGTTATACGGAATAAGTTTAATAACTGTCCGCCAACAGCATTCTTGATATAAACCGCAAATAACACAGAGATGTCGAAACGACTATAATCGAGCCAAATAAAATGAACTTGTAGTTTCTTCACTTTTAATCAGTTTAAAGTGATCTCTTGAAACGTTGAATGATTAAATTTGTGATGAGGTGAACAATTTAAATGTTACAAACTTTTATTGTCACAAAAAATTATTTTCGTTTGCCATTTCGAGGTCTCTAAAGGAAACATCTGAAAAGTCACCTCATGTGTGATTGTAGTTAGGAATCACTGTGTCCGAGCCGCGTTTGGATCTGGTAGAAACCCATTAGGTAGCAATAAATTCGCAAAAATTCAATCGAGATTGATCCATTTAGGCCACCGGCTGTCGAAACCGTTCACAGCGCAGGCACCATAACAAGGCCATCCAAAGTGAGTAAGGGAAATATCGTCTGCTGCAATAATTTATTTGAAAAATTTCGAACATCATTCCCTGTTTCTGTTTCCTTTCCTTTCCCGCTTCAATGTATGAAGTGATGAACATCACTAGCGGCGATGGCAAATAAACTGATCCAACAAATTTTAGCCGGCTCATGTTGGGTTACTAAAGAATCGAATACCGCTCTCTGGGGAAGGAAAATGGAGAGCGGCAAGTAAACAAACAACAAAAAAACGAAGCCAAATCATCTGTAAAATCGTAACAGTTAAACACCAGCACCCGACAACGGCAGACCGTGACCGTGAGTGAGGTGCTCCCAGCTCACCGAATTGGAAATTCCCGAAATACTTGGGGAAAATATAGAATTAATTACGTTTAGAGAAGCAACGCTGCTTAGCACCACCTTGTTGTGCATTATGGCAACGGAGGTTTTTTTTCTGTAAATTTTTGTGTTTTCCTCATTCACGATTCCCCTTAGCATTCCTCTGTTGTTGCGTCTCTCCTATTTTTTTTTAAACCAACGCCGACGCTAGGTTTCGCGTGCTTTTTAAACGGTTCTTATTTTAGTATCTTTAAGCCGGAGAAACAATCAGAAGGAAAATTCAACTACCTTATTCATTGACATAACGATGCAGCGAAATGATGTATTTCGACGCTAATCAATAACCCACTGAGGATGCTAGCAAGTAGCTAGTGAAATACCAGTATTTGGGTCTTTCAAATACTATAGCTGAATTCAAAGGAAGCTTCGACTACTTTGAAATCTTAAGATAACGCTTTGGGGTTTTCAGGCGGCAAAAAGTGGTCTCTTATGGATCGCTATTTTATGTTTAATTACTAGTTAATGCCTTGATATTTGTCCAAGATATCCACAGATGTTAAACTTATCCTTTTGGATACTAAATGCACCACAGACATCAAACACTAAAAAATTGAAATAAAGAAAATAAATCAATTTTTATTTTGGAAAATATATCCAGCTAATTCTATTTTTTTTCATTTCAACTGTTTAAAATTTTTACACACTAATTTGATGTGAGTATGATAAAAGTGAGTGAATCTAAACCTAATTAGAAAAAGCTCCGGATTTACCCATTTTTTCTCTGATTTCTGGTTCTAAAAATTCAATGAAAGAGTTTCCAGGTACTAGTACCTGGAATTTATTTTTTTATATTTTTGTAAATAAAAAAATAAATTCCAGGTACTTTCAAGTATCGTTTTCAAAGTTATAGTAAAATAAACCGAAAAATTAAAAAACACGGTAGTTTTTTTTTTATTTAAACATCATTTGCCGTAATTAAAATACACTGAATGTTGAACATTTATAAAATAGTGGAATAACTTTTTGCCGCCTTAATATATGAAACAGTAGACAGGTCTATCCCCAAGTAACACCGATAGTTTTATTAGACTCCTCAAGCCCCTTATAAAACCGAAACTGTATCTCGTAGCGTGCTATAAAACTTAAAATGAATCCTTCTTTGGCTAATTTATCCTTAAAATCTCCAATATTTTCCTCGATGGAGCTTTCAGTAACTCCATTCTTGACTGACATAGTTCAAGTTTGATTAAATTTTATTCGTTGCTCGTTCTCTCCACCTTATAATAGCACTCCATTAGCATATCCATAATTCACCACACCATTTCTGGCGCCCCGCTTATGCCATTGACGCTTTTCGACGGGTTGGAAACGGTTCATTCACCAAGTCGTGGATTTGTCGTGGTGTCTGTACCAGATCGATGCCAGGCTGCTTGCTAATTCATTGACGTGCCCGCAGTGTGCCCTTCGCAATTCGAGGTTGTGCGATTTTTTTTGGGTTTTGTTTTGCTGTCCCTGCCGCATGGTTGCGCTCATTCAAGGCGAAAGTTTGAACGCTTTCGATTCGGGGTTTTAAACGTTAGCGGAAAATGGCTCCAAACCGTAGTTGAAAATGAAATATAGAAACATCAGTTGCATTTTGATTTGTATTTCATAAAAATCTCCAAAAACTGAAATGAACTCTAAAAATAACATGAAAGTCACCCTCTGGCTTTTTGTGGAATAATTCATCACCGTTTAATGTACTTTTCTTTACTATGTTATCAGAATGTAGCGCCTCGTTTTTTATAGGTTTTATTCGCGCTCCAGTCTTATCGATGTTTTGACTGTTCTTCTTTCAGTCTTGGTCGTCTAATGACATCGTTATCGTTATCAGTATGACCGACAGACATTATCAGTTACTAGCACTTTTTTAATCGTCTAAAGATCATCCAATATACTTTCTGCTTTTTCTTCGATGAACCTTTCAGTAATTCCTAACTAATAGGCATAGTGACATTATTTATTTGTGTTTTTATGTTTCTAAATAATTATTTAAGAGGAGAAATCACCGTGAATTTGTTTTATGAAATGAATTTGCGGCTTTATCGGTGAGGGTTAAAGAGTTGAAATGAAAGACGGATAGAAGATCAGAAGAAAATTCTAAGGTGGTGAAAAGAGCGAAGAGCATTTGAAATAGAAGCTTGACCACATACTAAATTCTTTGTCCCACACCAATTAACTGTATTGAAGAAGTAGTACCCAATAGAGAAGGCACTACGTTTTTCGATACAGTTAATTATGGATGGTTCGACCGCCATGTGAGTGTGCACATGTGCCGAACGGACAAAAAATTTAGCATGTGGTTGCTCTGTTAAGTCTTCTATTGTGCGATATCGTTCCATCGATGGCTAGGTAGATTTCTTATTTTCGTTTTGTGCGGATGTTCCAACTGGATTGAGTTGTCGCATACGGTCAACGGTCAGAAATCTTGGCCTAACTATTTTCGATTATCGGAACGATGTTTTGTAATTGATTTTTATAGCCGAATTATTTTTATTATTTAAGAGGAGAAATCACCGTGAATTTGTTTTATGAAATGAATTTGCGGCTTTATCGGTGAGGGTTAAAGAGTTGAAATGAAAGACGGATAGAAGATCAGAAGAAAATTCTAAGGTGGTGAAAAGAGCGAAGAGCATTTGAAATAGAAGCTTGACCACATACTAAATTCTTTGTCCCACACCAATTAACTGTATTGAAGAAGTAGTACCCAATAGAGAAGGCACTACGTTTTTCGATACAGTTAATTATGGATGGTTCGACCGCCATGTGAGTGTGCACATGTGCCGAACGGACAAAAAATTTAGCATGTGGTTGCTCTGTTAAGTCTTCTATTGTGCGATATCGTTCCATCGATGGCTAGGTAGATTTCTTATTTTCGTTTTGTGCGGATGTTCCAACTGGATTGAGTTGTCGCATACGGTCAACGGTCAGAAATCTTGGCCTAACTATTTTCGATTATCGGAACGATGTTTTGTAATTGATTTTTATAGCCGAATTATTTTTATTATTTAAGAGGAGAAATCACCGTGAATTTGTTTTATGAAATGAATTTGCGGCTTTATCGGTGAGGGTTAAAGAGTTGAAATGAAAGACGGATAGAAGATCAGAAGAAAATTCTAAGGTGGTGAAAAGAGCGAAGAGCATTTGAAATAGAAGCTTGACCACATACTAAATTCTTTGTCCCACACCAATTAACTGTATTGAAGAAGTAGTACCCAATAGAGAAGGCACTACGTTTTTCGATACAGTTAATTATGGATGGTTCGACCGCCATGTGAGTGTGCACATGTGCCGAACGGACAAAAAATTTAGCATGTGGTTGCTCTGTTAAGTCTTCTATTGTGCGATATCGTTCCATCGATGGCTAGGTAGATTTCTTATTTTCGTTTTGTGCGGATGTTCCAACTGGATTGAGTTGTCGCATACGGTCAACGGTCAGAAATCTTGGCCTAACTATTTTCGATTATCGGAACGATGTTTTGTAATTGATTTTTATAGCCGAATTATTTTTATTATTTAAGAGGAGAAATCACCGTGAATTTGTTTTATGAAATGAATTTGCGGCTTTATCGGTGAGGGTTAAAGAGTTGAAATGAAAGACGGATAGAAGATCAGAAGAAAATTCTAAGGTGGTGAAAAGAGCGAAGAGCATTTGAAATAGAAGCTTGACCACATACTAAATTCTTTGTCCCACACCAATTAACTGTATTGAAGAAGTAGTACCCAATAGAGAAGGCACTACGTTTTTCGATACAGTTAATTATGGATGGTTCGACCGCCATGTGAGTGTGCACATGTGCCGAACGGACAAAAAATTTAGCATGTGGTTGCTCTGTTAAGTCTTCTATTGTGCGATATCGTTCCATCGATGGCTAGGTAGATTTCTTATTTTCGTTTTGTGCGGATGTTCCAACTGGATTGAGTTGTCGCATACGGTCAACGGTCAGAAATCTTGGCCTAACTATTTTCGATTATCGGAACGATGTTTTGTAATTGATTTTTATAGCCGAATTATTTTTATTATTTAAGAGGAGAAATCACCGTGAATTTGTTTTATGAAATGAATTTGCGGCTTTATCGGTGAGGGTTAAAGAGTTGAAATGAAAGACGGATAGAAGATCAGAAGAAAATTCTAAGGTGGTGAAAAGAGCGAAGAGCATTTGAAATAGAAGCTTGACCACATACTAAATTCTTTGTCCCACACCAATTAACTGTATTGAAGAAGTAGTACCCAATAGAGAAGGCACTACGTTTTTCGATACAGTTAATTATGGATGGTTCGACCGCCATGTGAGTGTGCACATGTGCCGAACGGACAAAAAATTTAGCATGTGGTTGCTCTGTTAAGTCTTCTATTGTGCGATATCGTTCCATCGATGGCTAGGTAGATTTCTTATTTTCGTTTTGTGCGGATGTTCCAACTGGATTGAGTTGTCGCATACGGTCAACGGTCAGAAATCTTGGCCTAACTATTTTCGATTATCGGAACGATGTTTTGTAATTGATTTTTATAGCCGAATTATTTTTATTATTTAAGAGGAGAAATCACCGTGAATTTGTTTTATGAAATGAATTTGCGGCTTTATCGGTGAGGGTTAAAGAGTTGAAATGAAAGACGGATAGAAGATCAGAAGAAAATTCTAAGGTGGTGAAAAGAGCGAAGAGCATTTGAAATAGAAGCTTGACCACATACTAAATTCTTTGTCCCACACCAATTAACTGTATTGAAGAAGTAGTACCCAATAGAGAAGGCACTACGTTTTTCGATACAGTTAATTATGGATGGTTCGACCGCCATGTGAGTGTGCACATGTGCCGAACGGACAAAAAATTTAGCATGTGGTTGCTCTGTTAAGTCTTCTATTGTGCGATATCGTTCCATCGATGGCTAGGTAGATTTCTTATTTTCGTTTTGTGCGGATGTTCCAACTGGATTGAGTTGTCGCATACGGTCAACGGTCAGAAATCTTGGCCTAACTATTTTCGATTATCGGAACGATGTTTTGTAATTGATTTTTATAGCCGAATTATTTTTATTATTTAAGAGGAGAAATCACCGTGAATTTGTTTTATGAAATGAATTTGCGGCTTTATCGGTGAGGGTTAAAGAGTTGAAATGAAAGACGGATAGAAGATCAGAAGAAAATTCTAAGGTGGTGAAAAGAGCGAAGAGCATTTGAAATAGAAGCTTGACCACATACTAAATTCTTTGTCCCACACCAATTAACTGTATTGAAGAAGTAGTACCCAATAGAGAAGGCACTACGTTTTTCGATACAGTTAATTATGGATGGTTCGACCGCCATGTGAGTGTGCACATGTGCCGAACGGACAAAAAATTTAGCATGTGGTTGCTCTGTTAAGTCTTCTATTGTGCGATATCGTTCCATCGATGGCTAGGTAGATTTCTTATTTTCGTTTTGTGCGGATGTTCCAACTGGATTGAGTTGTCGCATACGGTCAACGGTCAGAAATCTTGGCCTAACTATTTTCGATTATCGGAACGATGTTTTGTAATTGATTTTTATAGCCGAATTATTTTTATTATTTAAGAGGAGAAATCACCGTGAATTTGTTTTATGAAATGAATTTGCGGCTTTATCGGTGAGGGTTAAAGAGTTGAAATGAAAGACGGATAGAAGATCAGAAGAAAATTCTAAGGTGGTGAAAAGAGCGAAGAGCATTTGAAATAGAAGCTTGACCACATACTAAATTCTTTGTCCCACACCAATTAACTGTATTGAAGAAGTAGTACCCAATAGAGAAGGCACTACGTTTTTCGATACAGTTAATTATGGATGGTTCGACCGCCATGTGAGTGTGCACATGTGCCGAACGGACAAAAAATTTAGCATGTGGTTGCTCTGTTAAGTCTTCTATTGTGCGATATCGTTCCATCGATGGCTAGGTAGATTTCTTATTTTCGTTTTGTGCGGATGTTCCAACTGGATTGAGTTGTCGCATACGGTCAACGGTCAGAAATCTTGGCCTAACTATTTTCGATTATCGGAACGATGTTTTGTAATTGATTCTTCTGATCTTCTATCCGTCTTTCATTTCAACTCTTTAACCCTCACCGATAAAGCCGCAAATTCATTTCATAAAACAAATTCACGGTGATTTCTCCTCTTAAATAATAAAAATAATTCGGCTATAAAAATCAATTACAAAACATCGTTCCGATAATCGAAAATAGTTAGGCCAAGATTTCTGACCGTTGACCGTATGCGACAACTCAATCCAGTTGGAACATCCGCACAAAACGAAAATAAGAAATCTACCTAGCCATCGATGGAACGATATCGCACAATAGAAGACTTAACAGAGCAACCACATGCTAAATTTTTTGTCCGTTCGGCACATGTGCACACTCACATGGCGGTCGAACCATCCATAATTAACTGTATCGAAAAACGTAGTGCCTTCTCTATTGGGTACTACTTCTTCAATACAGTTAATTGGTGTGGGACAAAGAATTTAGTATGTGGTCAAGCTTCTATTTCAAATGCTCTTCGCTCTTTTCACCACCTTAGAATTTTCTTCTGATCTTCTATCCGTCTTTCATTTCAACTCTTTAACCCTCACCGATAAAGCCGCAAATTCATTTCATAAAACAAATTCACGGTGATTTCTCCTCTTAAATAATAAAAATAATTCGGCTATAAAAATCAATTACAAAACATCGTTCCGATAATCGAAAATAGTTAGGCCAAGATTTCTGACCGTTGACCGTATGCGACAACTCAATCCAGTTGGAACATCCGCACAAAACGAAAATAAGAAATCTACCTAGCCATCGATGGAACGATATCGCACAATAGAAGACTTAACAGAGCAACCACATGCTAAATTTTTTGTCCGTTCGGCACATGTGCACACTCACATGGCGGTCGAACCATCCATAATTAACTGTATCGAAAAACGTAGTGCCTTCTCTATTGGGTACTACTTCTTCAATACAGTTAATTGGTGTGGGACAAAGAATTTAGTATGTGGTCAAGCTTCTATTTCAAATGCTCTTCGCTCTTTTCACCACCTTAGAATTTTCTTCTGATCTTCTATCCGTCTTTCATTTCAACTCTTTAACCCTCACCGATAAAGCCGCAAATTCATTTCATAAAACAAATTCACGGTGATTTCTCCTCTTAAATAATAAAAATAATTCGGCTATAAAAATCAATTACAAAACATCGTTCCGATAATCGAAAATAGTTAGGCCAAGATTTCTGACCGTTGACCGTATGCGACAACTCAATCCAGTTGGAACATCCGCACAAAACGAAAATAAGAAATCTACCTAGCCATCGATGGAACGATATCGCACAATAGAAGACTTAACAGAGCAACCACATGCTAAATTTTTTGTCCGTTCGGCACATGTGCACACTCACATGGCGGTCGAACCATCCATAATTAACTGTATCGAAAAACGTAGTGCCTTCTCTATTGGGTACTACTTCTTCAATACAGTTAATTGGTGTGGGACAAAGAATTTAGTATGTGGTCAAGCTTCTATTTCAAATGCTCTTCGCTCTTTTCACCACCTTAGAATTTTCTTCTGATCTTCTATCCGTCTTTCATTTCAACTCTTTAACCCTCACCGATAAAGCCGCAAATTCATTTCATAAAACAAATTCACGGTGATTTCTCCTCTTAAATAATAAAAATAATTCGGCTATAAAAATCAATTACAAAACATCGTTCCGATAATCGAAAATAGTTAGGCCAAGATTTCTGACCGTTGACCGTATGCGACAACTCAATCCAGTTGGAACATCCGCACAAAACGAAAATAAGAAATCTACCTAGCCATCGATGGAACGATATCGCACAATAGAAGACTTAACAGAGCAACCACATGCTAAAAATTTTTTGTCCGTTCGGCACATGTGCACACTCACATGGCGGTCGAACCATCCATAATTAACTGTATCGAAAAACGTAGTGCCTTCTCTATTGGGTACTACTTCTTCAATACAGTTAATTGGTGTGGGACAAAGAATTTAGTATGTGGTCAAGCTTCTATTTCAAATGCTCTTCGCTCTTTTCACCACCTTAGAATTTTCTTCTGATCTTCTATCCGTCTTTCATTTCAACTCTTTAACCCTCACCGATAAAGCCGCAAATTCATTTCTAAATAATGTTTCTACCTGACTCGTGCAAGCGAACTAATGTAATGTTGTTTTTTCTCTCTTTCCAGGTACGGTACCCACTACGGCATCATGGTTCCATGTACTATTTGATGTGTTAGGTAGTTTTTTTTCTTATTTTATCTGAAAAAATGGTTTGTTCTCATATTAACCCTAATTGCTCAACAGAGACAATATATATGACACTATTGGAACTTGGGAAACTTTTAACTTTATATGGTCAGCATCATACGACGAAGCCAAAAGCTTTCGTCCAATTAGTCTCGAATGTTTAATTGACCATCATATCAGACAAGAACGCCTTGTCCAACATCCGCTTAATGCGACACAACATGTATACCAAACAGGAAAATCAACATTAACTCTTCTGCACAACGTAGTACACAATATTGAAAATAGTTTTTCACAGAAACAATAATGTCTGGGAGCATTCCTTGACATAGAAGGAGCATTTGATAATTCCTCGTTAACATCAATTATGAATACGGCACTACTTCGTGGAGTTCCTAGTGTTATAACTAACTGGATTAGCGGAATGCAAAGTAACAGGAATCTTCATACGTCTGTAAGACATGCACCAATTACAAAAGATGTCACACGTAGTTGCAAACAGGGAGGTGCACTATCACCTCTTTTGTGGAACCTAGTTGCAGTCGACACGATGGTGTTCTCATCTAAAACTTTCAGTTCATCCTCTAAAAACTGATATTATTTAATTTACTGAAAAAAACCTATAACCCGCGGGGTGCGCCCTCTGCTGGTTCCAAAATCACCGTGTCTGATCAAGTTTAATATTTGGGTGTCATTCTTTATTCCAAATTAAACTGGTCAGATCACATCGGATTCAGAATAAAAAAACAAGACGTATAATCGGGATAAACTGGGGACTCAATCCCAAACATATTCACTGGATTCACTCCACAATAGTAAGACCAATTCTGGCCTATGGGTGTATAGTGTGGTGGCAGAAAGGAAAAGTTGCAACAGTTCGGACAAAACTAAATCACCTTCAAAGAATGTGTCTTTTTGGCATGTTCGGATCGTCCACAACAACTCCTACTGCAGCACTAGAGGCTCCATTTTCTATCAAACCTCTACACTTGTCCCTAAACAGGAAACCTTCTCATGTGCTTCCCGTCTACAGGCAGTAAGTCTCTGGCTGTCAGGAAATATCGAAAGATCATCAGTTATACAATTGTGTGGCCTGTCTTTCAGGCTGACCTATATCTATGCTATTATGTATGGAGTGCTAATTGCACTCCAAAAGAAAATTGTGTTCAGAACAATTTTTCTGTTCAGATAGCCAAGCAGCTATCAAATCACTTAGTGCTTCCAGTTCTAGATCAAAAGTGGTAATCTTATGCCGGAAAGCAATCGTAGAGCTTGCTGAAGGCTACGGATCAAACCTTCTACGGGTACCCGGACATAAGGGAATTTTTTGGAAACGAGTGCTCCGACGAACTCGCCAGAGCTGGTTTGGAAAAGGAATTTTGCGGCCCAGAGCCGGCTGTCCCAAAATCGCCATGCTGGCTCAGAAACCGAATTCAAACTTGACCCTCTAACCAGCATGAACGATACTGGGAAGAGATGGACACTTGTCGCCAAACTAAATTATTTTTAGAAAAACCATCCCTAATCATATCGAGTTACTTGTTAACTTTAAGTAAATCTCGTTGCAGCATTCTGATCAGAGCACTCTCGGGTCATTGTAAACTCAACTATCACATGCAAACATTCAGCGTGCTGAATCTCCAGTATGTGGTAGTTGTAAATCAAATGTGGAAGATCCCTTCCATCTTATATTATCAGTTGATATTTTTCGGTGATTGTCGAATCAAATAATAACAATTAACGTTAATTTTCGGTCTACTGGACAATTTCAGCCATCTTCAGAAAAATGGTATCGCTGCGTTCTTCCGTAACGGCTTTCTTATTTAATTAAATACCTGATACACATTATGTTCACGTGGACATGATCAAAAATCCAACCCCCCTCTCCGTGAACAAGCGTGGACTTACCCAAAAAGTATTTGTGAAGTCAGTAAAGCAGATTAAACCAAAAAGCATGCATCATTCGGTATTTTTACCGAAATTATTGTAAATGCACCAACAAAAAACACCAAATATAGTTTTGAAATATGAAGAAGAATCGTTTGGCATTATTAACTTAAAATCGATCATTTTTGCACTTAGGAGTGTATTCGAAAAAAATTCACAAGCTATTCAGAAAGTAGCCTCTGAATACAAGGATGAAAATCGACGTTATTTTCAGTTAAGCTACTTAGTAATGTACGTGAACAAAATTTGGTGACAACCTGTCAAGTGGTTTTTGTGATAGCGTACAATAAATAGATCATTGACAACGTTTTTTGGGCAGAATCGAGGAAAATCCAGAAAAGTTCCAGTGGTAGACCCAAAACAGCTGGAAACGAACTATTTGACCAAAATTCACACGGTTAATTGTTTAAGAAGTCATAAAGGATCGAATAGTCAGCTAAAATTTGAATAAACGTGGAGATGGTTGATTCTATGAAGTTGAGAGTGGGAGGTTTTTTCAAGCTCATTTCGAAAATATGAATGGAGGAAATGATAAAAAAAGTCAAATTTTCTGACTGGTTAGTCAAGCTGAGTTATAAATAAGCCTGAGTTCATTTCTACATGGTTGAAAAGCTACCCACCGGTAAAATAAACAAAATACGATGGTCAAATCGTGCGCAAAATATTAAGACTTTATGTGGGGAGATATTTTGAAAAATGTCGTAATGAACAACAAAACGAACTTTTTAGCGGCAGGATTCCAACGAGAAACTTCCCGTTTACAAGTCTTGCCTGTATTTCCCGGAGTTAAACAAGGAGAAAAATTTGAAAATTTTATGTCTAGTACTTGAGGAGGCTAACGATCTGTGGAAACATCTAATTATTCATATTTTCATAACGATTGACACGATGAATGGCTGAAAATACAAAGAAAACTGCCTCCAGATGCGACCGTTTTCTCTGAAAAGCTTTTCAATAGGTCCCAAGAAGTTTATACTCAAGTTAAGTTTGATCTGAAATGTGTAGTGATAAAAAGTAAAAAATTTGGGTTTGCTCCTAAGGAGGACAATCGGCTAAATTTGTTATAACATCGACCAAATTTAAAAAAAAATGAGTTATTTTGAAGGTCAAGCTTCAGGAAACACTATGTAATCAAAAATAGCCTTGATTGAAAAAAAACTTGGTTCGAAGTATGCATTTTAGATGGCACTTGACAGAACATCACAAAAATTTGCACATAAAGCATTACATAACCA
The DNA here is from genome assembly GCF_029784155.1 of Uranotaenia lowii. Lineage (NCBI taxonomy): Eukaryota > Metazoa > Arthropoda > Insecta > Diptera > Culicidae > Uranotaenia > Uranotaenia lowii. The sequence continues at coordinate 165,756,983 of NC_073691.1, read as the reverse complement.
GGCAACTTCGCTGATAATTTCATCAATTTACATTCATGCATTCAAAAGTTATTCATAAAAGAAAGTTTTGCATTTTTTTTTTATTACTCTAGTTATACTCCTTGGCTCTAAGAGCTTCATATCTAGCGTAACATTTCATAAGGGCAAAACCAGCAGTTAGCTCCAAACGAGAAAAACGCGTTTGAAATTTCGGAAAATCTAATCAAATCCTATTTAAAATAAATCGATTACTTTTTGCCCAAGAAAATCAAGAAATGTGCATTATATTCACTTATTGTTCACTAAATTTCACTAAATTTCAGATATTTTCGAGTTTCGCCCTTTTATGTTTCGATTCCAGTTACGCCTGCAAGTTTCGCCCAATTGATCTGCCGTTTTTGTTTTGGTTTTGAAGTTTCGCCCTTTGGTCCTACACGAAAAAACTAATTAAGCCGTTTTGTCACATACGGCCAATTCAGTAACGCCTATTGGCCCTACACGAATAGAAAAATTAACCCTATTTTGAATAGGCGTAACTTCACGTTTCAACGAAAATGCATCAACAGGAAGTTTCGCCCAATTGAATTTTATCAAGTTTTAGAAAGTTTTGAAGGAGTTTAAGATGAAACAGCGTTTATTAGGTAAAGTGCAACCGCGTACATCCGGAATGATCATTAACACGATTTGTTTACATTTGGCAGTTTCGCCCTTTGGAATGTTACGCTAGATATGTCTTTAAACAACAACACACAGCGGAAACTAGCTGTTCAAACTGTAACCGAAATCTGTATCAAAATCATGCTTAGACATAATGAGACACCCTATAATAGCAATAAACAATTTCGTTTTTTATTAAATTTGACGGAAATCACTTAAAAATCTTCAAGTTTACGTGGAAACCCCCTTCAAACTTCATTGAAGTGGGAGAGGTTTTGCATGGCTGAAAACAATATTGTTTTGTCAAAGTTAGTTTTGGTTCTATGTTTGACGAAAATCACTGCATAATTATTCGAGTTGTGTTTTACTCAATGCTGAAATGCTGAAATCGCTGTAATCATTATATATAGGAAATGAGTCCATCAGGAAAGGTTCGATTGACAGAGAAGTTAAAGAAAAAAAATATTTGGAAAATGTCGAAAAAATTACTTACTACAGGAGTCTGTACCCAGTAACTTCGGGGCAGAGCGTCAATCAGGACAGGAAGAATTGTTTCGTCACCGTCCAAGTTATTTTCATTTCACTAATCTCCATTCTGCTGCTCATGCTTCCCCGATAGAACTTATGCTTGAATCTTCTGAAGCGCGACTCGTATTGCAAATGTGTTGTGGGTCATTGCATATCGCAATTTCACCGCAATTGTTCGTTTTGAGCCGCACTGGATCTTTAAGCAGAATCAGTTCAGTGATTTTAATTAGATATGTTTTACTTACACAAAATCAATTCAAAACCTTTTTGCTATCGATCACTTCAACTTCACTTTTGTGTGCGGATGACTCTATACTGATCGATAGCAAATTTAATCACCTCCAATAAAAGGAGATAAATCTAATCGATTGTAGTATTGATGTAGTTTTTTCATATTTTGAGTATAACTAAAAACTGTTCTACTTAGGTTTTTTTTCAATTAAAGTTTTGAATTCAGCGCCCGATTTTACATTAGAAATATGGGTTAGCCAATGAAGTTTTTTTTTTAATTTTGCAAACTTATGTACATCAACAATGCAAAATTAAAATTCAAAATGAGGAAAGGAACTCTTATGGAACTTCTTTAAGACTCTTTTCAGATTTTTTTCCAGATTTTATCAAGACTATTTTAAAATTGATTGAAGATTTTTTGTAGATTGTGCTCAGAAAAGCCTTACTTTTCAAAGTCAAACACTCGTAAAAGCTATTTTCAAAGCCAATTTTAAATAATGACTCAATGTGAAAACTTTTAGACTCTTTTGGCATAGACATGTTTACAAAATATTTCATTGAAGTTAAGAGTAATGCTTGATTTCTGAATTTATAAGTATATCAAGGAAAATAGCAAGAAAATGATAAAAGATTTTTGTATATAGCTTCTTTTTTCCCTTTATTTAAAAAAAATCTGTAAAATATATTTTATGTTTGTTTAAAATCCTATGCTTTATCAAATTAAAATACTAATGCGTTTTACAAAATTCCTCGGGAAAACTGCCGCAGTTGCACGCAGTTGCTCGTTGTTTTTAAGTTTTAGATTTTTTTTTAAATTTTTATCTAAAAAAATGGCGTAATGTTGTTCTGGTTCGAAACTACTTAAGTGTTTTGAATTCAACAACTTCATTTGAATTCAACAACTTCAACAACTCTCCGGATCATCCAGGAGTGCAATTTAGTTTGAAAAACACAAATCTCTACTGGCGGCTGTAGCTTGATATTTAGAAGCCTAAATAGTTAATAGTAAGGTTCATGAACTTTGAATAAAATCTTTTATCGTCGAAGTAGTAAGTAATTAAGTTGTTAGACATTTCCAAAGAAAATTCCTCAAACTATGAGGCATTATTCTTCTAACATTTAAAATAATGACGAAAATTAAAAGCATGATTAAATTTGCTATCGATCAGTTGAACTCCACTTTATGCTTTTAATTTTCGTCATTATTTTAAATGTTAAAAGAATAATGCCCCATAGTTTGAAAAATTTTGTTTGGGAATGTCTAGCAACTTAGGAGGTGTAGGAAATCAATGACGTTTGGATCGTTTCTATAGTTGGCGATATCGGTTTATTCTTGTTTTTCAATTTTTAAAAATAGTCTTTTGAAACAGAGAGTCAGCCCAGGCAGGGAGAATTGTTTTGTCGCCGTTCAAGTTATGTTTATTTCTCAAATCTCCTTTCTTGCGCCTAAAGCTTGTAAGGAATTTTTAGACCTTTTGTTCGGGTTATAATCAATTGCTTCGTCCTTCACCGACCGATTTCTTTTGAATACCGTTGAAGACCACATTTCGATTAGAATCACTATTAATAAAAGTAATTATGGTTCAAAAATGACCCATCATTGTTGAGGATGATATGCAGCACTGTGTTCCGGTTGAGGTGGTCGAACATTTTGACGCGTCATTACAGCGGTGCATGTCACCCTAAAAAATGTAGTCAATTTTAAACTTTAATAACTTTTTCATTATTAATCCAACATAAATGTGGTCTTCGAGTGTAATGTTTGTCATAATAAAGCTTTGTTGAAACAATATTAAAAAGAAATCAATCGATAAATAACGAGCCTTTTGAAGAGAAACTGGGTTTTCATGTTCAAAATGTCGCAAAATTCCAAGGGAATCATCCAATACGATGAAAATCAACGAAAAAAAGTCAACATTCCATGTAAACTTCAGATTTGTTGCGCGACTCCTTCCTGTGGTCCGATCTGGCTAAATTTATGAATATGACCTTATTAAGCCTAGTATCGATTTTAGCCTGCAGCGCGTATGATTTTCAAAAGTCTGATTTGAATCGCTCTAACATGCTTGGCTCCAAAATCCTCTCCACTACATCATATAAGAAGTGTTAACAAAATTCCAAACTTGTGCTGCGCCCAGCAAAAATAAATAAGTTTACGATTTCAAAAATACATTATCCTTTCCAGCAAAATGACCTTTGAAAGTTCCGGATTTGAACGAGTTTTTTCAAGCGAGATGCTGCATCTCCTTACACCGTTACCGCCTTTGTTTTGTTACCAACCAATAAATTACATTCAAGTTGGACTAGAGCCAAAGTTAGTAAATTCAAACTTGCTTTTTCCCTAGAAGCGTCCCTATCCCGGTCTGCTTCCTCCAACCCTCAGGATACACGATTCTATCGATCGGCGAAGCCCCACATCGCGTCGAGACGCAACCGGTCTCGGAACTTTTGGAAAACTCACGGGAAAACAATGTTACACCCAGTCGAGTGGATTCTGCCTGTAAAGTGGAAAGAGATCTGCCCTTGCGTATGGTGGGAACCACTATTGGCAAAAGTTTCCCTATTAAAGACCTGCTCCGAAACGAAAGCCTCGAAATTCGGACCTGTCGAAACTTTTGCCACAAACTAACTTTCGGCCCGACATCGAGGACATTGGAAAATGGCTGGCTGATGAATACAGTCTATTTACCAGCGACAGTTCAACTTTTTTGGGCAGGATAAGCGATGATTTCAATTTGAAAATTTAACCAATAATAGAAATTACTGAATATTTCCAACGAATTAAGTTCTAAGTCAGTTTTTCAAGTTCCCAACGTTTTAACTTTGGATGAATCTTATTCAGAGACGATAAAGTGTTTGGATTGTTTTATAAGCTTAATTCTTTCTATAAAAAAAAAATGGATCACCCTACTAGCTTTCAGCCCTCGACAACAGTCAGCCTTCAGCAGTCATCTTCGGCGAAGGGCAGTCAGAAGCCAGAGTTTTTCTCTAGCACGGGAAGTCCTATTTTCGAATGAAAGTTTTCATTCAACTTGAACATGATAGAAGAGAAATGGGTGACGGGACGAGGGGGGCTACCGAGAATCCCTCGAACTGATGCTCTCAACATTTTACCGCCCTTCGCCTTCACTCAGTTCTCGATTAGTTCAATGCGAATTTTAGCTGTTACCACTAGCCACTAGCTGGGACCGGGGGCATCGTTTGATGGGAAATTCTCTTCCGTACTGGCACCAGTTTGTTATTTGAAAGTTTTAATTGTTTTGAGAAAAGTTTTAAGAGTTTTCCCGAAGTTAAACAGTAGTTGGTCGAAAATTGTTGCAAAGTTAACTTGCTGGAGAGTGTGGTGGAGGAATTTTTTTTATGTTTTGATGATAATTTAATAGTCCATACTCCTAATTTACTACAAGTAGCGTAGTTTTAACACGACAGTTTTAATTCTGTGGAGGAAATATTAAATAATACATAACTAGCAAGGTTCTCAAGTGACGAAAAAAAGAAAAGTTGAGAAAAAAAAAAACAAGAAAACTTTTCAACAAAGCAAAAGCTGATTCAAGCTGGGACAATTATCGTAAATCCCTAACAGAGTACAATGAAAACATTCGGAAAGCTAAGAGGAGTAGTTGAAAGCACATGTGTGAAACCGTGCAAACTACACCCGAAGCTGCCAGACTCCAGAAAGTTTCATCAAAAGAACATTCAAATGGACTGGGTCAATTGACGAAAAAGAACGGGGAGTTCACTACAAACCCAAATGAAACGCTTCAATTACTACTTAGTACGCATTTCCCAGAATCCATCGAAGGAATAGAGATTAATGACACTCCGATTGAAAGACTCACTCGAAATGTCAGACGCACGATCTTTATACCTTCAATGGTTGACTGGGCAATAAGTACATTCGAATCATTCAAAGCAGCTGGTGAAGATGGAATTTTACCAATTCAAATACCTACAGCAAGCTAAACAAATGGTAACACCTGCCTTGGTAGAGATGTTCGTCGCCAGTATGACCTTCTGTCATATTCCAACTCAGTGGAAGAAGGTGTGCGTGATCTTTATCCCGAAACCAGGAAAAAAAGATAAAACACAACCTAAGGCATTCAGACCTATTAGTCTAACGTTCATTATTTTGAAAATAATGGAGAAGATACTTGACGAGTATATTAAATCGCAGTATCTTAGCTTAAGTGAGCTAAACAACTTCCAGTTCGCTTACAAAAAAGGTATGTCCACGGTTACGGCCTTACATACCCTTACACAAAAACTAAAAATGACTCTAGAGGCAAAAGAAATAGCACTTGCTTCTTTTTTAGACATTGAAGGGGCATTCGACAACGCATCTCACACCTCAATCGAAACAGCTATGAAAAGATGAGGGTGCCACTCGGCAATTGTTAACTGGACTAGTGCGATGCTAATAAACAGAACCATTTATGCAAGCTTGGGAGGACTTACAATCAAAGCCACACCAACGAAGGGATGTCCCCAAGGCGGGGTACTATCACCGTTGTTGTGGTCCTTAATAGTGGACGACCTCCTAAACAAACTTGTATCCATGGGATTCGAAGTTATTGGCTTTGCAGATGACGTAGTTATTATAGTTCGGGGAAAACATGAGAATGTGTTGGCTAATAGAATGCAAACTGCACTCAACTACGCACTATTTTGGTGCAGGGAAGAGGGACTAAACATAAACCCTTCCAAAACTACTATGATAGCCTTCACTAGGAGACGAAAAATTACACTAAAACCTCTAACATTAGATGGGGAAGTGTTAAACCTCGAATCACAAGGGGAATATTTAGGCATAGTACTAGACTCAAAGCTATCATGGAACCCACAGATAGATCATGTAATCGCTAAGGCTACAACAGCTCTATGGGTCTGCCTCAAAGGAGTAGGGAAAAAATGGGGACTACAGCCGAAAATTATCTACTGGATATTTGCAGCTATTATAAGACCCAAAATCTTATGCCTCCTTAGTATGGTGGACCAAAACTATGCAAATTACGGCCCAGAAAAAACTAGCGAAGCTCCAAAGACTAGCAACGCTAGCTATAACTGGCGCAAATCGAAGCACGTGACACCGAATGAGGCTCTAAATGCACTACTAAATATTCTGCCTCTACATCAATTCATTGAGTTAGAGGCGGAACATAGTGCCTTGAGACTCTCCAAACACAAAACTCTCTATGAAGGAGATCTTACAGGACACCTCCAAACCCTAAAAAAATTTAAATTAAACTCACTTATTGTGAAAAATGATGACTGGATGGAGCCCATCTTCAACCTAGACATACCATACAATGCAACTATCAATGATAGGGACGTGTGGGAGTCAGGTGGACCTGCGGTTCCTCCCAGATCGATCCTATTCTTCACTGATGGGTCAAAAATGGATAAAAGAACTGGGGCAAGGGTTTTCGGACCTAGATTCAGGATCTCAATTCCTATGGGAAACTGGCTGAAATTCAAGCAATTCTAGAATGCACTTTAGCCTGTTTGAAAAGGGGATACATGTACACAAGTATCTGCATGTTCTCTGACAGCCAGGCTGCTCTTCGATCACTAAGTACTATTTTTTTTTAAGGAATTTAACAGCATGCTGTCATTCTTCCCAAAAACCCAAGTAAAAAAAAACTAAGTACGTTCACATGTTACTCCAAACTAGTTTGGGAGTGTATAATTGCACTAAGAAACCTGGTCATAAGGAACAGAGTATCTTTATTCTGGGTACCAGGCCACTGCGGTATCCTAGGGAACGAAGAAGCAGACCAACTAGCTAGGGAAGGATCTCAGGGACTGTTGATTGGACCTGAACCTTTCTGCGGAGTATCGAGAAGTGCCTTGACTATGGAGCTCAAGAAGTTATGCTGTAGCTCTATTACTCAGTTGACTTCATCGAGTCGAATTCGCTGCTAGATTCCCCGGCAGAAAACGCTCATTATGCCTTCATTAATGGTGCTCATACTGCCTCGGGGGGTTTCTCATTATGCCTCTACAGTGACTTCAGCTTTCAGCTTTCAACAAAAATTTTTAAAATGCATTTTTAAACGTTTTTATCTACTTTTTCAAGTTTCAACCAATTAGGCAATAGACTATTTGAGTGTCTGAACACGAAACAATGATGTAATTCACATATTACAGCTGTTCTCTATGGTTAAATAAGCATTTTCCTTAAGGTGGCCATTATGCCTTCATCTCCCCTAACTCAGCCCAGTAAACAAAGTTCAAAATCCAAATAATACAAATTAAGCCAGCCGGCTTTTTTGTGTTTAAAGCCTGTTCCATTTTCTTATGTGAGCAAGTTTCGATAGCGTAGATGGAGTTTGATGAAATTTTCAGCAAAGCTAGCCAGTAATGTGTTGTTCATTTGTGCGAAATTTATTGACAATCTATGAGGTGAAGATTTTGAAGAACATATAAGCCCATATTTGTGCATTGTTGTGGAAAATCTAGAAAACTCCCACAGATAGATTCTGAAATTGCAAGAATTCAAGTATTGGATCTAGGAAAACAAGTGCGTGGTGAGTTTGAAGTGAAATAAATGTGTAGTTGTTCGACTCTATGAAGGCAAGCAAGGCAAGGGGTTATTTCAAGCCCATTCTGAACCTTTCGACGCGGGGAATGGTCAAGGAATTTAATTTTTAAATTCTGGTTCGTCAGGAGCCGCTAAGCCTAATCAATAAAAGGAATACGCTGGCCAAATCGTAAGCAAGAAAATTGGACTGCTGATTATTCGAAATACTTTGATTGTGTTATTTTTTCTGAGGGAGTGTGCCAGGCTCCAAGAAATAGGTAAAGCCTTCTTAACACATTGCAGGCCAAATACGAGATATCTCGTTCTCCACAAGTCTGCTGCACTTAGAAGTATAGCTCAAATATTATAAATTTAATAATGAAACTACTTTCGACTAAATAAAACACACCATTTTTGGTAACTCATAGTTTGATAATCTCAAAGATGATAGTGGTTTCTGAGATCTAGTGTGTTGCATTTCGGTTTTTCCCAGCTTAGATTTCTTCGTCGACCTTAAAATAATGTGTTAAGTACCCAGGATTTGAAAAAAAAAATGTGAATCACTATTATAAGACAGCGACAGTAGTGCACAAATTTTGGATTTGTATGTTCTTCTTGTATATATAAGGCTATGATCATTTAGTATCCGGGCAGTTACAAACGTGTCTATTTTAAAAACTTTTCATTTGATCGAAAAACTTTCTATGGAGGAAATGAAGGTGTTAATATGACATTTAAACTAAAAATATAAAAAAAAATATTTATCAATGATTTCAAGAAATACTCTAACTTTTTCATAAAATCTCTTTTTTATCTTTGTACACTTTTTTCAGTCAAGTTTTGATTTATTTTTTTTACCACAGAACCAAAACCTTTGCAAAATCATGATATTTTACACAAACTCACCTGGAAAAAGCAATTGGAATCTGGTTGGAACTTTTTCATGAGTTGGTATCTCGAAGAAATTGATCTCTTATATCCGGTTTTAACATAAATTTTTTTGCCCTTCAGAACACATCTGTCACATCTGTCATATAACCGGATGCACAGATTGCGATCTTTGGATCTGATCATTTTTAGTTATTTACTTGGTGTCTACTAGTCAGGCAATACTTTTTGCCTCTGCCGGAAATGGATTTTTTGCATTATTCAGGGAGTCTTCATTCAGTTATCCCAAATAACCATAAACTTTTTACCATATTTAAGATCAAGAGTTGCACTCCGATGGTTGATTTGAACTTCGTGTGGTTCCTAGAGTGGCTCCTTATACTTAATAACCATTTGGTACGAAAAAAAAAATCAGAAAAAATCAACAGTTCATGAGCTTTCGAGTCAACAATGAAGAATTTTCGAGTCACAAAATGCGCAAAAAGAGCAAATTTGTGCAAAATTATTTTTATCATGTCTTTTTGCATAGTAAATATCTCATACACACGTAAACTTAAAAATCTATCAAAAATAGGCAAGATAGTCCTTTTCATAAACAACACAACGCTACTAAAGTTTTTCATATCCGAGCTCTATTAACGCAGCTATCATCAAAATAAAGAGGATACTAAATGATCATAGCCTTATTTTTTATTTTTCTTTAAAATTTCTCATGACCTGAGGTCTTAGAAGCTTTGTTTTGGTTCAAAACTCATCCATGATTTTTTGCTGAATTTTGAGGTAACTTTTTCATGAGTAAATTTGAACTTTTAGCTTTGTATGAGAAAATTGAATATTTTGTTCTGAAAATCTACATCTTTTTTGTTTCTTCTGTAGTATAGAGCCTGCTAATGATTTGTGTACCAATTTAAAAACCCTCTAAAGGAAATTTTACTTTGATCAACTATGTCGAAAGCTGTAACTTGATCGCATTGTCGCACAATGAGAATAACAAATAGAAAGTTTGTGTCCCTGGCAAAGTTGCGAGTTCTTTCAACTTTTTGCAAAGATATTTATTATAAAATAAGCTACAACTTTGCCGAAGGCACAAACTTTCTATCTGTTATTCTTATTGTGTGACAATGCAATCAAGTTAGTACTGATAATCCACCTACACACCGTTTACGATATATCGATGAAATGCGAAAAAATCACACATTCAATTGCCAATAACTCATCCCAGTCAATTCGAATCCCGTCACAATTTTCTACAAACTTGTTTGCCATTGTTTCAACTACAATTCATGAAATTCTGAGCTTTCTAGCATATTGGAAACATATTTTAGAACACAAAGAGTTAAAGTATGTCGATTTTTCATGCATTTTGCCGAAAATCTCCATATAAATTTCAAGTTCTTTGCGCCAGCTGGTGCTTCTACCAAATGACCTGAAACTTTCAGAATGTAATTTTTTCACCTAAATGTTGGTGTAGGAGGTGCCGCGTTGAAAAAAATGTTGTAAAAATCATCCCATAGAAATTTGGGCCAGTCTAATGCACAGTGGTCCAGAAATGAAATTTAGCGGGAAACAATTATTAGCGTCTTCCCCATAATTTTGATGCATTTGTTGCCTTAGACAAACTTTTACAACAACTAAAGGCGGTCATTTTGACTGAAAAAAAATTAGGGTGGTTCATAAGATTCCTGAGATCTGAAAATTATTTCCTAACTGTGATAAGATAGAGGCCTACATTATTCAACAATATTGAAGAACATAATAATTCATTCAACTTTGTCAACATTTCTTTTTGTTTAGAAGGTATGAGGCAATATGTGTTAAAGAATGACTCTTAAGTGTTTGAGGAACGTTTGTCGACAGCCAGGAAGTCTGGATCGGGGGGAAATCGAAAACCGGAAGCCGCTGAGACGACAAAGAGAGTTGCCGGTAGTTTCAAGCGAAACCCCAACCTCTCTCTCCGAGATGCCGCAAATAAGCTGGGTGTATCGTCTACAACCGTGCATCGAGCCAAAAAACGAGCCGGACTATCGACTTAGAAATAGGTAGTGACTCCAAATCGCGATGATAAACAAAATACGACGGCCAAAGCGCGATCCCGGAGGCTGTACACAACGATGCTGAAGAAGTTCGACTGCGTGGTAATGGACGACGAAACCTACGTCAAAGCCGACTACAAGCAGCTTCCGGGACAGAAGTTTTATACGGCAAAAGGAAGGGGAAAGGTAGCAGATATTTTCAAGTACATGAAACTGTCAAAGTTCGCGAAGAAATATCTGGTTTGGCAAGCCATCTGTACCCGTGGCTTGAAAAGCAGCATTTTTTATAGCTTCCGGGACTGTCAACCAAGAAATTTACGTGAAAGAGTGTTTGAATAAACGTCTGCTGCCTTTCCTGAAGAAAAACGGTTATTCCGTACTGTTTTGGCCGGATTTGGCATCTTGCCATTGCGGTAAAAAGGCCATGGAGTGGTACGCCGCCAACAACGTGCAGGTGGTTCCCAAGGACAAGAACCCTCCCAACACGCCAGAGCTCCGCCCAATTGAGACGAGCAGCAGTTCAAGGCTAACTGGCTTTCTGCGGCGAAGAAGGTGTACAAAATCTGATGGCAGGGGTTAAGCGTAAGTCCCGGCAACTCGGATTTGGAAAAGCGGAAGCCTAACTGAATTTTTTTCCTGAATTTTATACTAATTAAACTTGAAAAAGAAATTTAATTTGATTTTTTAAATGAACGATTTCAGCGATCTACACGCGTTTTCTCTTGACCAAATTTTGACCGTATCACCCTTTAGTACTAATAAGGCTCATAAAAAGAACGCACCACTTCCGTGAAAACGTCCAATACTCTGTGACTAAGAGAAAAGTTGAATTATAATTGCAAAATACTTCCCCGGATAATTACACCTTGCCGCGTTCCTTCCCTTCCAGAATACGTATGTTTGCTGCTACTTATTTCCACCCAAATTAGGTGCCGGTTCTTCATAAAACCGAGCTTGAGTCCTCGCGGCATCCAATCGGGAGAAATATAGATATTTGGAAAGTTATTTCCGAAAGATCAATCTTCAACTTTTATCCTACAACATCCATCCAGATACCAAGGCAAGGAAGCAAGGATGGTTTGCGAGAGGGAGTGTAACACGGTGTTTGTGGACTGTTTAAAGAAAATATTTAACTTTTCCCCGGAACGAAATTCCAAGCTAGCGAAAGTTTGCGTCGGATATTGAAGTTTTCTCCATTTGCCCCAAAGTCGAAAGTAGATTGCTACTGCTGCTGCTACGATGGAGCTAACATACACTTTGTGTTAGAATAGCTTTTCTCCCTTGGAGAAGGCTCTGGATAGACTACGACGATGGATCCACCAGAATCAACTTTTCGTCCCGGTTTTTTTCAGCGGACTGGAATGGGATGGTGGGTTGCCGTGCGGGGTTGTCGAAAACTTTGTCGCTGTAGAAAACTTTCACTGACGTTTCACGGCAACTTTTCCAGCAGCCGGCAGAGAGTGGTGTGTATAGAAAAGTTTGATCCTCGACATAGTTTAGCAGCGTACCGTAGAGCAAATGAAATAAAGTTTTCGGATTAAATTTTGCATAATTTTGTTCGGCATTCTAACCTCTTGCTCGGACCACCACATTCATCCTAGCATCTCCGTCTTTCCTACGGCATGGGTTGTTTTCCCAAGCTTAACGGTTGAATTTGGTCCTATTTGTACCGATTTGCTTGATGAATTGCATTTCAGGTTTTCGGAAAAAGAAAATATTAACCATTTCATACGTTGCTGTTGTGAGTGTGACTGATAATATAGTGTTTGCTCGGAATTGAATTGAGTAGTTTATTTTATATTACAAAATAACTGAAGAAATTCTGTCATCCATGGACTCAATGGTGGCAGTTATCAGGAAAAAGCCATTAGATACTGTATAACATTCTATAACTGATGTTAATGTTTAAGCGAAAAGGAATTGGTTTATTCTAGGAAAAAAAATATTGCAAAAGATTTACTTTACAAAATTGCAACCAGGTCTGTAACCTTTATAAGATTTGTTGGATAATTGCATGGGTATCCATATGCTCTCTTCAATTATAAAAGGGACGAATAACGCGAGAGCGTTGAATGAAATGCAAGAAAAAGAGAAAACCAAAAATAACTACACGTCAAGTAACAAATATGCATGAGACATGAGACATGTTACATGAAAATAGGACAGTAGACCGGGTCCACGAATCATTTTCAAATATCACTTCTCTTCTCTCACGTCTAACGACCACTTCTCACGTCTAACGTATTTATTCTCATATCCCACGTCTTACTTTTCACGTCTAACGACTCATGTCTCACTTCTCTCTTCTCACGACTAACACATCTCAGGTCTCACGTCTCTTTTCTCACGTTTTTTTCTCACTTTTCATGTCTTACGTCGAACGTCTCAGTTGTCACTTCTCATGTCTCAGTTTAAAATATTTCTTTTCACTTTTCACCGCTACTTTCTTCTCACGTCTCACGTCCCACTTCTCACTTCTCTAATATCATGTCTCAGATCTCAACTTCTCACTCCTCAATTCTCGCGTCCTACGTCTCACTCTTCACGTCTCACTTCTCTCGTCCCATTTCCAAGTAAATCCTAACAGATTGTTTGCTAACTTGCGTATTCAACTCATGATCTGTTTCGCGTTGTTCAACTCAAGATTACCCAAGCAACCAAAAGTCTCGTTAAAAAGGTCAAACACAGCTTAATCAGCATAATTAATGTGCTGAAGTTCGGTTTATTCAGCCCAAAATTTAAGTTCTTATTGAAACTTTGAATTTTTATTACAGATTTGAACGGCCTTCTGTTCAGCCCACAAGTAATCGTTTAATCAGCAAAAAAAAATCTCCTCTCCTCTCTTACTTAAGTCACCACCAGCTTATGGTGCTGCCGGATTCTCGGCATCCATCTTTATTTTCCTCACATCACCTCAATTCATTTTACTCAATTTTTTTGTTTTTAACTTTGTTCGATACATGCCGGCACGCACGCCAGTTCTGCTACACATTCGTTTGATTCGCTTACTCAAGCAATCGAACAACCTAATGAAAAAAAATTAGTCCCGATACCAGATTTGAACCGCGACCCTTGAAGATGATAGCCAAACAAACAAACCTGACGAATGTTTGTTCATTGGTGAGTTCGTTCCATGTTATAAGAAGTAGCGTTTCAAGTGGAAAATGACTAAACCGTTCCAGCACCCTTGAGTTGGTTTACAATCATTTCGTTCAATTTTTCATGTATTCAAAGTTTGAAAATATTTTTAAATTTCATAACCTAAAACCTACATAATCATAAGAAGCGTTTGGCAGGGAACTCCACGCTTCATCCATCCCTTGTTCCCGTATCTTTTTCGTTTCACATCACATGGTTGGCCTGGCCGTAGTAGTTCTATGTATCAGATGCTATGTTGAAAAGAAAAATGAAGAACATAAGTTTTTCATTTTCCAGGATGCATAGTTTTGGCCATGTTGGTGTCAGAAGAAGAAGAAGAATGGATGTGATTGACATGTCGCAAACAAGGCTATTTAAGGAACTTTTTGTAACTTCAAGTCCATACCCAGTGAACATTTTGGTCTGTATATTTCAGTTGTTTCTGAGATATACACACTTTTGTACAATCTAGAAAAGTTGTATAAAACATTCTATATGAGCCTGTACGTACCAAAGTGGAGGCAATATACGGACCAAACTTTGCTCACCTTGAAAATATAAAACTTTGTATTGCGTATTCAATAATTTGATAACAACTTGCTTTGCACAAAATCTAAGGATTGTACAACTTACAACTTTCCATTGCCTGTCTTACAATTTGATTACGATTTCCATTTGCAGGTAGCCTGAGGTTTGTACAACTTTCTTCACCATTTAATACAATTTATTGTTACTGTATCCCAAAGCAATTATATTTTTCCCTTATTACGATATTACGAACGTTTACTACAAAAATTTGAACCATATACAACTTCATCTATACCTTCCCTCAGTCTCGAACTCACAATGTTCCGATCCCTGTCCTTCGATACTTACTCGGCGCCATTTCATGTTGATACATACATAATACAAGCAAATTTGTTCATGTACAGTCATGGCCGTAGGAACGGGGGGGGGGGGGGGGGGGTTTGGGGGTTAAACCCCCCCCCATGAGGGTCCAAAAAAGCAAGCGAAGTATTCTACTCTACACTCAAAATTTTAAATTCATAATCAAATTATGATAATAGAGCAAAGAGAGTAACTACCTGAAATAAAAACTAATACAAAAACCTCAAAAACCCATTTCACGTTCAAAATTCGGCTACAGTTTTTCAAAATTTTCTCACTTGTTCATAGAATAAGGTTGTCAGATTTTTTTCAGTACGTATCCAGGCCGGACAAATCCGGGTTATTTTATATAAAAACCTAGCAAAATCCGGGTATTTAATTTCAAAATTGTCGACCAAATCCAGGCAAAACTGGGCAATTTTGTTTAAAACCTAGGAATTGCTCATCAGGAATCTAAAAAAAAACTTAAAAAACCTTTCATTATAATTGCTGCAAAAATTTTTAACGCATAAATTAAAAAAAAATTTCAACACAATTTGTTTTTTTAAGTTTGATTTAAGAATCAGAATGAGAGCACACCCGGGCAAAATCCGGGCTTTTCCAATGAAATCTAGGCAACCGGGTCGGACCGGACTCTTCCCAAATTTTTTATTAAATGTCCGGGCCAATCCGGTTAAAACCGGGCAATTTGGCAACCTTATCATTGAAATTCAGGTCTGAATATTAAATTTTAAAATAAATCCATTTTTGAGGTTCTGATTCCATATTCCTATAACCAAAATTGTATTTCTACATATTTTCATATTTCTGATATTGTATAAAGTTTAGGATTTTTGAGTTTCAATTCGATTATTCATAAGAAATTAGGAATGAAAAGCTGCTTTGAAATCCTTGTTCGAATTCGGTTCATATCAAATTTGATAATCAATATCAATTTTGATAATAGTTTTCCGAATATGGAAAAAGAAGAAATTTGTTTTATATTCAAATTCGAAGTTCTTAAACTTTATTTTAACACAAAATTTATACATTTAATGCTTCTAAGTAGCGATCCCAAACTAAAAACCAGATTTTGATTCATCATTAGAAATTCACATTTTAAATTAGATTCACAAAACAGATTAAAAATAAAAAAAAAATGAAATAATGAATCAAGATTGAACCAGCACTACAGAATTTAAATAATAGATTCATGTCTTAGATTTGGCTAATGAAATTCTGATCTGGAATTAAGATTCGGAAATCGTATTTTGTGTACATTTCGGAAATCGTATAGAAATTTGGAAACAGATTCAAAATTCAATTTTTGAATTCAGGTTAAGAATTCAGATTTAAAATTCAGAAAAAGATTAAGCTTGTGAATGAGTTTTTCAATCAACATAAAATTGTTGAGAAATTCAAGAGAACATAAACTTACAAATTTGCTTGTCAATTCAATTTCCAGATTTCAAATTTTTTAATCAGAAATAGTTTGTACACACAATTCAGCTGAAAATCACAAATATAAAATAGAATTTGAATTAATTTCCCAAGTTTTGATTCATGCAAAATAACCCAAATTATATTTAAAAAAAATATCCACAGGATTTTTAGAATGGAATTGATTTTTTGTGAAATTATTTCCTGTTTAAGAAACACATACCTGATCTTCACCTAAAAAATGTACACAATTTTTTTTATATTTTTTCGGTGATTGTTTAACATTATTAATATTGCAGCTTTTTTCAAAGCCAAATTTAAAACAAAAATCACTTTACCATGTTGTGGCATTCGTGTCTTCTCTTAAGTTACAATTTCATACGAAATCTATTTATGAGTGCTTAAAAATGAATAATCATATAGTTACAAACATAATTTGTTTTAATTTTTTTATTCGTGTGTTGTAAGACCAAAAATCATAGGTAAAAATTATTCATCAAAACACCCCCCATGAGTCGGTTCTTCCTACGGCCCTGTGTACAGTTGAGAGTGCCGTTTAAAATTCAGTTGATCGTATAAAATACCACTGACTGCATCATTTCGGACTCCAAATCTATTTATAGATGCCGTTTTTTGATATACAACTTTAAGCTATCTCATAGACGATTCTCAATAATTGTATTCAGTGCTGTGCAATCTTAGCTAGCTATTTACTGAACTTTCAAACAATTCGACAATCTGCAGATTGTTTAAATTCCATTATACGATGTTCTTACAATTACTGTACGACCTTTCATGGAAATAATATGTCATCATAGATCGCAAGCATGGAAGATTGCTTAGTTGTACAATGGGATTAAATATTAAGCTTTACACAATTCTACTGCGATTCAAAGCAACTTTATTGATCTTTCTATACGATTAACAAAATGTTATCGTATATAATGAACTATACAAACCATAAACGATAAAATATAACTTGGTTTAGCTACAACATGATGGTTTATGTAATTCCAATCTAAATTGGATGCTAATACAATCTACAATGAACACTACTTTACGATTCCTGGTTATCTGGAATCGTTTATCACAAAACCTAATATTTTGAAGCGTCGCCTGTGTTTTTGCAAACGCCGACTGTATGTGCAACTTTTTTAATTTTTATAATTTTTTTCTTAATTAAAACTGCCTTCATTTTTGTAACAAAATTCGTCAAGGATTTCCAATTTTTGCAATTGTTGACATAAGATGATTACGATATTTCTAAGCATAGGAACTGCATTATTAACAATTATTTACCGATTAAGTTTATCTCAATAAGCGACTTTGAATGACATGTACGAATAGATTGTTTAAATTCCGTTATACGATGTTCTCACAATTACTGTACGACCTTTTATGGAAATAATATGTCATCATAGGTCGCAAGCATGAAAGATTGCTTAATTGTACAGTGGGACTAAATATTGAACTTTACACAATTCTACTGCGATTCAAAACAACTTTAGTGATCCTTCTATACGATTAACAAAATGTTATCGTATATCATGAACTATACAAACGATAAAATATAACTTGGTTTAGCTACAACATGATGGTTTATACAATTCCAATCTAAACTGGATGCTTATACAATCTACAATGAACACTACTTTACGATTTCTGGCTATCTGGGTAGAAGGCTGTTTGAGGCCCTATTTGTAACTAAAATATTGAGTGATGCGATTGCCGTGTCACAAAAAGGCTGTTTGAGGATCTTTTTGTAACTTTCACGCACTCGTTTGAGAAAATTCGGTTTCAATTCCCTTAGGAATCTTTGTTCAGCTAAATTCGAACTTTGGAGGCACGAGTTTAAGTAGATATTGGACATTTGGACCAAAATGGTTAAAATCTTCTATAACAAACAAAATCTAAAATATTCAATCCATCAAGTCTCTCACCTCGTGATAAATGTTTAAAAATTCCGTATTCAAACCAGAGAAATTTGTACACTAAATCGTGAAATCATTTTTTTTTTTTTGAATAATCTTTCCAAAACCTTTGAAAAAAATATCGAATTTCGTTTGTTAAAATTTTTTAATAGAAGATTATGAATTGCATTTTCACAGTAAGGAATAGTCAACTAGCTCTATTAAATGATATTTAGGTACAATTATCGTTGTAAATCTTAGTTTTTAAATTTGATTCTAAAATTTCAAAAGTCTATGATTGATTTTATAGGCTTAAACATGTTCGTTATTGTTTTTGAGTTCAAAATTCATTATGAACACTCAAAATGAATAATAATAAGTTATAGTTATATAATAAAACTTGTCATCAATTCGCGCCTGGTTATATTGATTTGGTACAGGCAGATCTCCCTCTTTTTAAGTGGGCAAGGTTTTTCAATTCTTTTTAAATTATTTCGGTATCTCATATAACTTGTTTGTGTTCCAAATTCGTTGACAATTGATTGAAAGCTCCTCGAGTTGTGCCAGATTCTACTTTTTTCAAACCTCCCAAATTTGATAAAAAAAAATTGAAAATTTTTCGAGTTATGTCATATTTTACATTGATTTAGGACCCTCCTAGGTCTCCTTCAAAGAGCGAGAGCTCTTAACGATAAATCGTGATACAACTTTTTTGGTGAAATGACTTGAAAATTGTTCGAGTTGTGATAATACCTTAGTTAATTTGGTATGGAAACCTGCCTCAATGAAATAAGAAAGCGTCTTCCAATACAAAAAAAAACGGTTTATCACTTAAAAACTTGCTATAGTGTACAAAAACTGATGAACATTTTCTGAAAATTGTTCGAGTTGCGTCTTCTTTTTATGTTAAAACTTGTTGCTGTATCATTTTTTCTTTTGGAAATGACTTGATAATTGCTCGTGTCATATTTTCCTACGATTTTTTACCAACGAAATCTATCGCTTAGTATTATGCAACTTATTATTAAAACTGAAGATATATCTTTTTACCCTTTATAGCTGTTTTTGTCTTTGTATAAAGCTATGGTCTATTAAATTAGGTAGCGACCTACGTCTAGTTCCATAGAATTATGCTTGTAGAATTTTCAAGAACTTGAGCATTCGTAATCTCTTAAAATTGATCAATCGACTCATTTCTAGTACTAGGTAGTACAGTTTCATATGAACTATCCGTAAATCGATTTATTCAAAGTTTTCAACAATAAATAAAAACTTCTATTCCAAAAAATTAATAGCTTGGTCGTTAATTGGATTTTCGTTTTTTGTCTTGACTTAAATATCAAAAGAGTTATATTTTTAACAGACACCAGAAAGAAGAAAAAAATGTATAACGCGATTGCCGAAAACTTTTCCAGCGCTTCCAAACTTTTATCAGCGCCATCGGAAGAAAGTTCCAAGGACAGCAACAAAAAAAAAAAGAACCGGCAAAGAACCGATAGGCAACCGGCAAAGTTTATCCCAAAGTAAAAAAGTTACGAAAAACTCGTTCAAAGAAAATGATGGCAGCAACTAATAAAAGTTGGGACGAGAAGCACCCCGGCAGACTGGCACACGGAAACGAAGGATGGGGAAAAGTTTTAGTAGCAAGCAGCCATCCTTCACTCCGCCCCGTTTTCCCTCATCGTTGTCAGCTTTTTCCTTGCCGCGGTTCTGTCGCTTTCGACAAGGAATATCAATAATCAAGAATCGTACTTATTTTCATAGCGTTGTGGAGGCGATAAAAAGTCCATAATCAAATAAGACGTACATAGGATCGAATGTTTACATTAAAATTTAGAATTTCTGGTACACTTTGATTTTAAATTTATCAAATTCAATATATTCAAATTTCAACATGATTCCATCAAGTGCTCATTGCGTCACTGTCCCGGTTTAACGAAAATCGGGATGTTCCTGTATAAGTTAAGTGCAGAGCAAGTTTCTCGTAGTTGGAGCGTGAAACTTCCAGCCAGCATAAACTCCGGTGTATCGCTGCAGGAAAACGAGCTCGACAAAGTCGACGTAAAAGTTGACTATGGCATAAAACAACAGGCACAAAAAAACGAAGGAAAAAAGAACTCCCGCAAAGTAAAATAAAGCGCCCGAGACAAAGTTGTTCGGAAAAGTTTCACCATCGGAAGAACGCAAACTTTCGAAAAGCAGTTTACTCTTCATAGTTCGGCTACGTCTTTTAAAATTTCTACTCAGTCGGAATACTCCCATCCTGGATGGGTTGGCGGAGGGAAATAAACTTTTCGCCCCGGACAGTCAGCTGGCTTCAGGGTGTTCCGTTCCTCTGGCGCGGTTGTTCAAGATCGCAAAAGGATTAGGGATAATGAATTGAGAACTTTTTTTTCTTTCCCTATCTCTATCTGCTTCTAGTTAAAAACTTTGGCTTTACCGGCAGCTGCGCGATAATCGATCGCTTTATTAAACGGCAACGTTCGAGATTCGTAAAAGAGTATTCCTCTTACTCAAAATTTTATAATTGAATTCAGATAATGTTTTCTGTCAATCAACGGTGAAATCATGTGCAGTTCATTGCCTGACATCAACTCAAGCCTACACAACAACGATTCAATTTTGCTACCTTGAGAAAGGTCGTTCTGAGGCTGTCGAATCGTCGGGTAGATAAAAACTATGCCAAGACACGAAGAAATTGTGCTGCTAATGTTCCCAAGTTTGGTTAATTCATGATGATGGACGTCTGCTTAAAAATACGTAGAAATGGATTGCGGCTACTTCACGTCACGAAGAGCTTCACTATTGAGGACATCTTTTTCTAGAATCTTATATCACAAAGCAATCGATTTAACTATACACTGAGTTTTTTTACGCGGTTTTTTTTAACACAGTATTTTTTTACGCGGATTTTCGAATTAACGCGCTTTTTTTACGCGGATTTTCGAACTAACGCGGTTTTTGAGAGAAAATATTCTAAGACTTTTTCAAAGGAAAACACTTAGAATCTTTTTGTAGTTGTGAAAATCTTAGCTCTAAGACTAAGAACGTGATACATAAGATCTGAGACTTGAGACCTGAGACCTGAGACCTGAGACATGAGATATGAGATTTGAGACTCGAGATCTGAGACACGAGACATGAAACATGAGACCTGAGACCTGAGACATGAGACATGAGACATGAGACATGTAAACTGAGACATGAGACCTGAAACATAAGACCTGAGACATGAGACATGAGACATGAGACACGAGACACGAGACCTGAGACACGAGACCTGAGACATGGGACCTGAGACATGAGATATGAGACATGAGACGATCTGAATTCCACACTGTCGAATAAGCCTCATTATATTCTACTATTCTATTAATCTAATTGATTTTGTTTTTTATCTTAAAAATAAACTATCATTGTACGCAAATTTTTAAATAATCATGGTTCTTACGGGTTTTTTTAAGTAACGTGCATTTTTGCGCGGATTTTTTAATTAAAATGGACTTTCTACGTGGATTTTCGAACAACGGGGTTTTTTAACGCGGATTTTCGAATTAACGAGCTTTTTTTACGCGGGTCATGCTTGTCCAACACCTCGCAAACAGAACAGAGCAGAGAACGAATTACACTTTTATCATTTCGGTTTCCGAGTGCACTGCTCAGCCGATCAACGTTCACTTATCTTTTTGCCGAGTGCGCCCGATTGCGGTTGCTCTGACGGTCGGGTGGGCGTCGCTCGCTCTAAAGAAAAGAGAAGGAGCTGGCTAGAAAATTGTGCTCTAGCGACGCTACTGTGTCGCTCAGAATATCAAGCCAGAAAGATTTCAATGCAGGAATGTTTTCTTCAAAAAAGCCGTTATGCAGTGCGGAACAGTGCATCAGTTGAAGAGGTCCAATGTAGGTTTATGTATGAACCATTTTTGTACGAAGCCGGACACTTCCTGGCAAATTATTTGAAAAATATGGTGAAAACCGGGTAAATAATCTGAAATTCTCCATTCCATAAACCGAGCAATATCCGGCCAAATCTGAAGAAATTCTAGACATTTATCTAGTGAAGAAAAACGACTTACATTTTTTTTTGTCGCAACACATCAGCAGTGTCAAATTTATGTTTAAAGCATACGTAGGAAAGTTTTGGTTTGATATTTGATGAAATAAACTTTCACAAATCCAATTTTTGACAAACAATTTCAAACTGAATTCGATTTTCTTGTTTCATTTCCAAATAATGTGGATAAAACTGGGCAAAATCCAAGTAGTTTTTTCACAATATCCGAGCATCCGCAAATTGCTGTATACTTAGGTTTATGTACTTTTAATATCGTACGTGGGAAGCATTAATTTACCAATTATAAAATCATCCAAAAATCTTTGCCTTTTAAACAAACCGTGAACATTACGCAAGAATCTGGGACAAATTTAAGTAATAAAACTTCAAAACTTTCACAAATAGTAAAATTTAGGATTTATCTTCCTTAACCGCTACGCTTGTGATATTTTTCGACCGAAGAAAGCTATCGTAGCTAATCATTTGTCCTGGTGCAGAACATCAATCTAAGTATTTTTTTTTTTAATTCAACCGTATCTCCTTGGGTTAAGATTGTAGAACTTTGATATGTTAAGCAAAGTTGTGTATTTTGTTGAGATAAATAACTTTGTAGAAGAAACTTAAGCTCTAAATTGCTAAACAAGAAAGTTATGATTTATATCTCGCTATTGGTGGACTTCTAAACTTTATATTTCATATCAAAATATGCGCTTTATGATACAGAGCAATGTTGTCGAAAACACCAGCATTCTATCTTAACTACCTTTGGCGTTATTAATTTAGTTCCGTTGTTTGTTTATTTATTTTAAAGGGATTTTAACTCCACAGAATTTAGTTCCGTTAGATTTATGTTCTGCATTGTAAATTCTGACGCACTTCCAAACATCGATCCAGACGCAACCGATGAAGACAAACCGAGTTTTCTGTAAAGCTTCTCTTTCGCCCGAGTGCGAACGAATTTATCTGCACCGAGAACGCACTTCATCAGTTTGCTTGCTTCTCTTGCCCACACTTGGGTGGACGCTTGGTCGCTCTGGAGGTAACGGAGCATTTTTTAAAGATTCTCCGTTTGGGAAGAGCACAGCGAAAAAATACACGCTCTTACTCTGAACGGGCAAATCTGAGGAGCGATGCCAAGCATGACGCGGGTTTTCGTATTAACGCGGTTTTTTTTACGCGGATTTTCGAATTAACGCGGTTTTTTTTATGCGGATTTTTTTTACGCGGAACGAGACCCCGCGTAAAAAAAAACCTCAGTGCACTGCGCAACACCAATCAGTGCAGTTTTTTTTTAATATAAAAAAAAACAGTTTTATCAACAATATAACCAAGTTGCCGATAAAGTATTACCACAGCATTAGCTTATCGAGGTCCTGCTGCAGTGACAAGCAGTGTGAATATTGTGACACACACGATCTTTTTTTTTTAACTTAAAATTAAGTAGTTTTGGTTCAAAACAGCACTTCAGTGGCAGCACTCAACTTTGAGTTCGACTGGGCAATCGCAAAACTAAGTTCTGATAGGCATACTCAATAATAAGTTCGGCAGCCGAACTCGAATTTAACCTTTTTTTCGAAAGTAGCTTATTTTCAGGGAATTAAAGGATGAATAAAATTTGTTGTACCCGGATGTTGCTGTTCCGGTACATTGCATTGCAATTACAGAGCGGTGGAAAGTTTTGACACTCCCGGTCAAAGAAAACTTCCGGATGTTACTTCCTACGGGAAGTAAACAACATCCGGAAGTTTCCGGACATTCCAAGCCGCTCACCGTATGATGACAATGACGGACAGAATTTTAAGCTGTCACGGTGAACATGCATTCCATTATGAAGTTCCTTCATGGTCTTCCGGTGATTGTTCCAGAACGACAAAATTTTGCGACGTGTTCGTTGGTTGCTGTTCCGGTTCGAACTGAACTCGCTAATTCTTTTCAGTCCAACAAAGAACTCTATTTTAGTTCATATGGTTGAACTCAGCTTTGCTCCTTCGCCGAAGGAAAAAAGGGATCAATTTTGAGTTCGCAGTTCGAACTCCGTTTTGAACTATCGCAAGGAGAAAAAAGGTAAACTTTAAGTTCATGGACTGAACTATGTTTTAAACCTCGGTCGTACTTAATTTTGAGTTAAAGTAAAGGAGCGTGCATTTTAGATCTTCTGCGTAGAACACTTCTACGGAATCAATTACATAGTTCACAATAGTCGTTCATTAATAAATTGAACAACAGTGGACCCAGATGACTCCCTTGAGGAACTCCAGAAGGAATAGTGAAGTTTTGGGATTTGATGTGACCCTGTTTCTGTATTGTTGGTTGATTCTCTCAATCAATTATAAATATCATGCATTGAGCTATAAATATAATCGATTCAACGATATTTGGTTTTATGCACTCGACTATAAATATATTAAACTATATTTTAATGATAGTATATTTTTATTACCTCTGGCAAAACCCGGCTTATTGTTTATCTATCGATGATCATGAACTTAACCTAGCTAATTGGATTGTCTTGAGCTCAACACGTTTTTTTTTATAATGATCAATTGTTAAAAACTATGGAATCGTTTAAACAGACAGCTTGAAACTAGCAAATCGAATAAAACGGAATGTGTCGCCCGCGTCCCCCTACAACGACACAAGGGTCAAGAAGCTGTGGAATAAAGCTGAATGAAAATGGTACTGCTGTATGTGACGACACCGGCGACGAAACACAACCTTCCCTTTTCTTTAACAGTTTATATTTTTGCCTCCCATTAAAGGGGATGTACCGTGGCGTGTGTAGGATTCGCTCCTCCAGTCTTTCCATGAATTCGTTCTCTCAATCGCGAGTGGAAGCTACATTGAATAAAATGCTCGCACAGAAGTGTACCATAAAAACTCATGAATGCGAGATTTTCTCTTCGAATAAACTGTGTGAACGTGAGGAACGTTCCCGGTGTCAACCACGCTTGTAGGATGGGGAAGGGCAGAAAATCGATCGACTCACCCTCCCTTGAATGTTGTTTTAAACTGGGTACTTCTTGGGTTTATCTTGTTTTTTTTTTCAATAAAAACTGTTTACTTGTGAGGATAATTAAAATAGCATTAAACTAATGATGAATTTATTTCTGTTTTTCTTTCAGATTAAAACAAATTCTGCAGGTGTCATGAACGCATTTGCAACAGAACAGCGATATCGGCGCTTCCATTCTATTGGATCAAAAATCTCACACCCCCCTTCATCACATAGTGAAAAACAGTTCATAGTGTTACTCTATTAATTGAAGCAATTTCTAGTGTAACAGAGTGTTTTATAGATTTCTTTTAAATTGATCTTACAGGATACCATAGGAAAATAAAAGTGATATAGGCTTAAGTTTAATGCGGGACATTGTGAAATCGGCGATAACATAAAAGTACGCCGGCAACAGAACCTAAAACCCGAAAGGTAGAAAAAGTTACACCAAATTCTGGTAGGACCTCCCCGGGACTCAACAGCAGCAGCTGGAGGAGGAGGAAAGGCAGCAACAGGTGCTGTTTGGGAGCCGGTGTTTGCAGATACACACCGTCAAAATACGCCATCATTCGCAACTGGACGCCACACCCTAACCTAACATGTTGCCGAAACGTTCCCGTTTGGGCGATGTGCGGGGCCCCATCTCGAATGGGCCCATGCAGTCGCGACCCCTGGTTGCCCTCCTGGACGGTCGGGATTGCTCGATCGAGATGCCGATACTGAAGGACGTGGCCACGGTTGCATTCTGCGATGCCCAGAGTACCTCGGAAATTCACGAAAAAGTAATCTCAACACCTATTATAAAACCAAATTCTCGATTCCTAAATCGCGGTCCCTATTTTTGCAGGTATTAAACGAAGCGGTCGGAGCACTGATGTGGCACACAATCATCCTCACAAAAGAAGATTTGGAAAAGTTCAAAGCCCTAAGGATAATCGTGCGAATCGGCAGCGGGGTAGATAACATCGACGTGAAGGCGGCCGGCGAGCTGGGAATCGCCGTCTGCAACGTGCCCGGCTACGGTGTCGAGGAAGTCGCCGATACCACCATGTGTCTAATTCTGAACCTGTACCGAAGGACGTACTGGCTCGCCAACATGGTTCGGGAAGGCAAAAAATTCACAGGCCCGGAGCAGGTGCGGGACGCAGCTCAAGTGAGTTTGTTTTCTTTATGCAAATGCGATTTATTAATATTCTAATACCTACCTATCTATTTTCGGTTTCAGGGTTGCGCCAGAATACGGGGCGATACGTTAGGTCTAGTTGGGCTCGGCAGAATAGGCAGTGCGGTTGCGCTGCGGGCGAAAGTGTTCGGTTTCAATGTGAGCTTCTACGACCCGTATCTGCCCGACGGTATCGAGAAATCCCTCGGCCTGACTCGAGTATACACCCTGCAGGAGCTGCTGTTCCACTCAGACTGCGTGTCGTTACATTGTACATTAAATGAACATAATCATCACTTAATTAACGAGTTCACGATTAAACAGGTAAGCCAGATTTTTATCCCGTTTGGAGTTTTATGGGATGAACCGTTAGAGTGAGTCAATTTGGGAACGTTTACATAAGTAAATTTGAACTTAAAGGTTTAAATGGGAAAATTTAATATTTTGTACTGAAAAATCAACATCATTTTTGTTTCTTTTGTGGAACCGAGCCTGCTCATGGTTTTTGTGCCATTTTATGAATTTTCTTAAGGAAATTTTCCGCAGAACAGCTTTGTCCAGGACTGTAACTTCGTATATTATTAGATAAATAAATTATAAGTTGTTGAATGGGGGCATGCCTTTTAGCATTGATAAACAACAAATTCAATTGATATCACTGCTGAGTGCCTAGCGAGGTATTGCCTGACCACTTTTCATGCAATACTTCGCGAGGCATCAGCAGTGATGCCAATTGAATTTATTGTTTTTTAATGCCAAAAGACATACCCCTGTTAAACAGCTAATGTCTTTTTCCGTCTAAAGAGATACGAAGTTACGGTCTTCGACGAAGTTGGAAAATTTTGTTTAGAGAATTCAGAAATTGGCACAAAAATCACGAACAGGCTCGTTTCCACAGCAAGGTTTAAGAAATTCAAAATGACCCCAAATCGACTCAGTCTAATGAATCATCCAATAGGACAAAAAAACCCCCGAAAAAATCCAGTTCCGAGTTCCTTTGATTGTTATCGATTCCATTGTGTAAATAGGGCTTCGAATCAATTCTTAACCTACAAACATGTAAGAAATTTTTCACGTAATAAGGTTTTCACCATAGTTCAACTTTCACATGTCCTAGAAAAATATGTATATGTTCAAAAATAATCAATTATCGTTCGTTGCATCGCTAAAATAGTTCTCAACAAATTCCCGTTGGAAGTGAAAAATTAAAAAATTTTGGTAAAAAGTAACGGTGCCTTTGTGAAAAAATTTCAAAATTTGCACTTGCCCCGTTTATGGGGGCAAGTGCAAACGCAATACTTTTTCCAAACTAATTCACAGATGAGTCAGTGTATCGGTCTTAAAATGAATTGAATACAGGTTCCGGTACGTTTTATCAACTTTGATTAATATGTTTGCTATATGGGCTTACTTTTGAAAAAAAAAATTTATAAATCATTGGAGAAATCAGTGCACTTTTTGGTAATACTGTAGAATATGACAAAGGTATTGAAAAATTTAAGGTTTTAAATTAATGGTAAACTATTGATCTTGATATCTAATAGAGGCGAATCTACCAAGCAAGCCTCTCTAATAAAATAAATTAAATTAAATATCTAACAAAAAGTTACAGTATTCTTAATTTAGTTTTTTTTTCCGTTCGGAACTACATAGGTATACGGGTATTTAGAAGAAATTCTGAGCAATCTAAACTTAATAAAAATAAAAAAGCATATTTTAAGATTTATTACCTTTTTTTTTAATTTTAATCCTGAATTTCTTTATTAAGTATATATTTTTTTCTTGAATTATTCGCGATCGTTTATTGGTAAGCTCAGTATAAAAAACTAGATGTTCTGTTGATTGCAATTTCCAAAGAGAGTGAGTAATAGAAAACATGAACAAATGCACCATTTTATGTTGCTAGAAGTTGCTATTGGATGGAACTACAAATTTTTTTACGCTTTAATGGAAAATATTTCGATATACATACATGTTACATGTAACTGTAGGTATTTTCCAAAAATTTCCAGATCTAAATGCTTTAAATTTGATTGAGTCACTAGGAGTGGGTACACATTTTTTTTTTTTCAAATATCCTTTCATGGATGACATTTCTAATAAATACTTTATTTTCTCTCTTGTTCTAGATGAGACCCGGTGCATTTCTAGTGAACACAGCCCGCGGCGGACTGGTGGACGACGAAGCGTTGGCGCACGCACTCAAACAGGGCCGAATCCGGGCAGCCGCCCTAGACGTTCATGAGAATGAGCCATATAATGTATTTCAGGTTTACTTTGCTACTAGATTCTCAAATTTCTTCTATATCTGTTGTGGTTTTATGTTTTGTGGTTTCCGTTTTCTTGTGTTTCTCCAATGTCAATCAACAAGTCATCAATACCCGTCTCGGTTTCTCAAAATACAAATATTCGTCGGTGTTTTCGTTGCAAAGTTTGAACAATCAAATGCTCGATCGAATAAGATTATTTTTTAAAAATAAACAATTCATCCCAACGCTCGACGCTCCAATCACATGCTTCTCGCACAAATTTCATCTGCAGCCGCATTTATCGCTAAAACCTTTAAGAAAAAACCGTCATCAGAATTTTTCAGTCAAATTCTATATTTCAATCGAATCCTTCACATATCATCTCCGTACACTCGCCCATTCAAACTGAACTGGTGTGTATTGGTTAACCCCTTCGCATTCTGTGTCCTAGTCCTAGTTGAAAGAAACTTTCGTTCAATAGTATTCTCATGATATGATGACGGTCGGTTACCTCAAACCCGAAGCCAATTGCAACAGATCCGCTCTAACAACGCTAACATTTCCATCTCTTTCACCATGTGGTATCATTTAGAAAAAATCTTTGAAAGCGCACAGGATGATCTGACAGTTATAGTCAATGGATAAATATGTCCTCTGTGATTTCCTAGGTTGTAGGTTGTAGATTAATTTCTCCGAGGAATATGTTAAGAAGAATGCTTCCGAACGATTCCCTCATTAAAACATTACTAACTGTGGATAGTAGGAGTAGTTTGTCGTATTTTTTGTAAGGATAAATTGAAAATTCAAAAGAAACTTAACGCTCGAAATTGTCTGGTTTCAATTGTTTTTTTTCTTTTTGTTCGGGTCGTCAATCCGAAAAATACAGGGAGCCCTGAAGGACGCCCCCAATCTGCTTTGTACGCCGCATGCCGCATTCTACAGCGAAGCTGCCACTACCGAACTGCGTGAGATGGCAGCCAGTGAAATCCGACGGGCAATCATCGGCAACATTCCGGACTGTCTGCGGAATTGCGTGAACAAGGAATACTTCCTGCGGTCGTCGACAGGCGGCGGCGCCGGCGGTTACTCTGAAGGTTAGTATGGCCTGTTAACCGGTATTGTCCCCTTCAAAGCGTCCCAGGATCGCTTCGAGGGGTGCACTGTACTACTAGTAACATTAAAACAAAGATAAAAAACTTATAGCTGGTATAAATGGCGGCTATTATTCAGGTGGACTACAGCAAGCTCATAGTACAACACCGCTCGAGACGCCGCAC
Organism: Uranotaenia lowii; assembly: GCF_029784155.1. NCBI lineage: Eukaryota > Metazoa > Arthropoda > Insecta > Diptera > Culicidae > Uranotaenia > Uranotaenia lowii. The sequence continues at coordinate 165,727,058 of NC_073691.1, read as the reverse complement.
AGCGCCGGTTCCCACGGGCCCCCCAGCGGTCCTCCGCCACCGTCAGTCGCCGTACCACCTGCCTCCGCTGTTACAGCGCCACCACCACAAGGTATACAACATTCTATGGTCAGCAAATCGGTATGTTAACAAGAAGACAACAAGAGTGATATCTCTATTAGCAACACCTCTAATTTCGAAACATACTGTGTGGTTGTTGTAAATTGTGTGTTTTCCTTCCTTTTTTTCTACCATATCGTTTCGAATTCAATTCCATCGAATACTACGCTCGAACGAATATCACTCAACTGTAACAAACATTCATTCCAAGTAATAGTTTCGCATGTACCATCTTTTTTTCTGGAAACATTGCATCACAGAAAAGCACCTTTTAATCTGAAACTGGACGTGTGTAACTTGACAAAGCCTCATTTCGGAGTCAGCCTTTTCGAAGCATCGCGTTGCATCAAAATCAATTCTGGTAGAGAGTCCCCTGGGACCGAACTCGGAACCTCCCAGTTTAGTGTAGCGAAAACAAAAGTCATAATTCATGCCTAAGGACAAATAATGTTTGCGCTTTTCAAAGCCAAAAATAATGGTAATGATGAAACATTTGGCGGTTTCATGATTTGTTAAATTTACAGCTTGCTGCAGGTAATGTTAGCGGATAATGTTTTTTTCTATCTCGGAACTCGAATTCCCATTATTCTGTAGGATTTGAACTGAAATAATTGTATATTCTGTAGTTTGAAATCTATAGGACTTTTGTACATTTTATAAGCTGTTCTCTACCTTCCGTAAACATTGTTGCTGTATAGTGTAACAGATTTTTGATGCCTAGGATTATAGAACTGATTTGGTTGACATATGTATTGTTCGAAAGGAATTTTACAATACAATGTTCACTTTTCTTGAAATATATTTTTTCAATTCAAAATGCAATCTAACTATGTAGGTATATGAAAGGTCGAGAACGATTGACCCTAATGGGTTAAAAATTCCTATAAAAAAGGAAAAAAAAAATAATACCAAGATATATCAAGAGAACTCTCTAGTGAAGTCAAATTTTTTTAAAATTGTTGACAAACCAGCACCAACATGTGGAAAGGGTATTAAAGCCAAAGTAAACAAAATCGATTTTCAGTGGTTTCAAGTAGAGCTCTATTTACCATAAAACCCGTTTTTAGTTTATAGTGCCAAACTGAGTTGCGAACATTTTTTTAAAAAAAATCGGGGACTGGTGAAATAAAAATCACGGTACGTAAAAATAACGGAAATTTCGCTCAAAGTGATGACCTTTTTTTGGTCGTCGTTCCACATTTTCACTTCAGCAATGGTATTCTTGAATAATGAGGGACTCAGGATGGTTTGAAGGGTCTTTATTCTACGAAGTGTGGTAACTAACGTAAAAGTGAAAAGTTTTCACTGACAACTAACGGTTGTTTGATATCTTGATTGCTTTGAATTCACCCCCTCTCAATCCGTTAGTCCTAGCATGGATCGCAGCTCTTGAAAACGGGTTGCTTCCAAAGCTTTGGTGAACAAATCGGCCAACTGGACTTGTGTTCCAATGGCTTCGATCTGCAATCGTCCTTCTGCAACATGGTCTCGTATAAAATGGTGCTTCACGTCGATGTGCTTGGTTCGCTTCGTTTCGAGATTTTTGGCCATACCGATACAACCTCGGTTGTTCTCGTAAATAGTGACCGGCATCTTGAAATCCTTTACCTTCATGTCTTCGAGGAGCCCGGACAACCAGATGGATTCTGCTGCTGCTGCGCTTAGGGCTACATATTCTGCTTCGCTTGAAGACATCGCCACCGTCGTCTGCTTCTTACTGGACCAAGAAACCGTTGAACCGAAGACCTTGAACGTGAAACCGCTCACCGATTTACGATCCTCCGAATCAGCGGCCCAGTCTGCGTCCGCAAATCCAATCAGAGCTTCCGAGTTTTCGTCACGTTGATATTTCAGAGAAAGTTGGGGCGTTCATCGTAAATATCGGACGATCCGCTTCAGGGCCTGCGGCTGTCCGTAGGATTCTGCTGGAAATGTCCCATATATCCTACCGGAAAGCAGATATCCGGTCGTACACATAGCATGGTATACATAATGCTGCCTAACAGCTCTCGATACGGTTCCTTCGTTGTTGGACCTTCACGGCTCAGTTGTAGTCCTTTCTCCATGGGTATTTTGCAAGCATTGCAGTCGGCCATACAAAATCGCTGCAATAATTTCCTTACCTGGGCTTCCTGTGATAGCGACAGACATCCTGTATTTTGGTCGTAAGTTAACTTTATTCCGAGAAAATGGCAAGCTTCACCGCAGTCAGTCATTTCGAACATTGCTGACAATTCTTTCTTGAGTACTTGGATTGACACCAACTTCCTTCCGGCAATCAGCAGGTGGTCGACATACAAAATAATGTACAGCTCATCTTCTTTCTTGTACCTTACGTACAGGCAATAGTCGTGGCGTGATCTAACGAATCCCAGCTTCAGTAGTTGTCCGTTGAATTTTTCATTCCAGCAGCGTGGTGATTGCTTCAGTCCGTACAACGATTTTTGGAGTTTGCAAACCATGTTCCGTGGAGCCACAACATCATCTGGTACAGCCATGTAGATGTCCTCACGCAGATCTCCATGCAGGAACGCCGTTTTAACGTCCATTTGGTGGAATTTGAACCTGTAGCGCACTCCAACCGCCAAAACCTTTCGAATCGTCGTGAGCTTGGCCACCGGCGCATACGTCTCTTCGTAGTCCACTTCGGGGCGTTGCAGGTACCCTTTTACCACGAGGCGTGCCTTGTATCGTACTGCTTGGCCGTTCTCGTTCTCTTTCATTCGGAAGACCCACTTCGACCTCAGTGGTTTCACATGCGATGGACAAGTTTCGAGCCTCCACACACGGTTGGCATCCATGGATTTCAGTTCGTCCTCCACAGCACGCAGCCATTCCTCACGGTCGTCTCTGGTCGCGACATCTTTGAAGGTTTCCGGAACGTCTGTAATGTTCGAGGCGACAGAATTTGCACTAAACCCAGTAAAGAAGTCGAGTAACTTACCGGGGAGCTTGCGCTCCCGTTCGCTGCGCCTCAGCAACGGTTGGCCTCCGGCCTCGAGCTGTTCTAATTGCGAAGGGAGCGCTCCGGTATCGTCAGTATCGTCGGAAAATCCATCTTCATCAGTCAGTTCGTGAAAATCAGGTTCATCTGACTCTTCCTCTTCAACAGACGCCGTTGCAACGTTGTTGATGTGGCCCACAGTCTTCAAACGTCAGATGCCGAACCGCAGCCTTGATGGGAATAGAATTATGAGAAGAAAAAGAGAAGAAGAGCTGTTATCAGAACGACAGAACAAAAACCCACATGTTTGTGAAGTTCCTCGACCTTTAGTTGAAGATATTAGGCAAATTAAGTTACGACCTTAGAAGTTTACCGTAGGTGGAAAACTGTTAAAGTGTTGCGAAGAGAAGCGATTGCGCATAATCCGCATGGACTCGACTCCACATTAGCTTAAACTAGTCCTTTATAACCGGAAATCTCTCCTACGTAGACTTTAAGCCGGATCATTATCCCATAGGATATTCTATCGAAGTGATTCTCAAATTACAATTTGTTCGCACGAGATCGCTAGTCGATTCTGGTTCGTTTCCGCTGTTCATGGTCGGGACCTGTAAAAGAAAACAGATCTGTCGAACATTAGACAGCCTTTAACGAACGGTCGACGTATTTATAAGGAACACGAAAGCTAGTTTGAAGGAGAAATTTGAAGAATTACTAAATATTTGTGAGTATGAACAAAACTCGAAACCTTTCAAGTTTGATAAACATTTATAATAAAATTTCAGTTGAGCTGTATGAAAACTGCTGCAAAACTATAACACGTCTCTTCATCATTCCAAAAATTACCGGAATAAACGTCTTTAGCAACTAGGGCTTCATCTGCATCAGGGACTTGGATGTCAACTTCCCCCTCTTGCTCGTGAAGGAATTCCACCATTAGCAGCTTGACTTTCTTTTCTTCGGGAGATTTCTCGAACGGAAAGTTGTTTTCGTCAAACCTCACATCACGAGCAATGACGATTTTTCTTGAATTCCGGTCCAACAACCGGTAACCATTCGGCGCGTAACCAACCATGACAACTTCACGGCTTCTGGCATCTAGCTTTTTACGCTGCTGACTCGGGACCCAAGCAAAGGCCTTGCCTCCGTACCAAAACTCAGCAGGAGTAGCCTTGGTGGGAGCTGCTGTCGGACTTCGGTTGACCAAGTAAACTGCAGTTAGGACAGCTTCACACCACATCTGCTTGAGAGCCTTCGCATCGATAAGCATCGCACGGACCTTCTCAACTATGGTTCGGTTGAACCTCTCCGCCACGCCGTTTTGTTGAGGAGTGTACGCCACCGTCGTCTCGAGTTGGATGCTTTTTCTGGAATAATAGTCCTTTTGCGCATTAGAAAGATACTTACGGCCTTGGTCAGTAGTAAATTTTGAAATCTTGGTGCCAAACTTTGCCGTAACCATCGCTTCATACTGCTGGAACTTTCCAAAAACTTCCGATTTTTTTCGCATCAAATACACGACCGCAAAGTGCGTATGGTCATCGATGAAGGATACAAAAAATCTGGAACCATCCCAGGCCGGGGGATCGATGGGCCCGCAAACGTCTGAATGGATTCTTTCTAGAACCCTAGATGCTCGCTGACGAGTTCCGCTGAAGGGATCACGACACTGTTTCCCTTGTACACAAGCGTCACAGAAATTCAGCTGCTCTCCTTGAAAATTGGCACCCGTAACCAGGCCGTTCCTCTTCATTGTCTGCATTCCTTGCTGACCCAAGTGGCCGAGACGTCGATGCCACAACTCATCGGCTTAAGACTCGCACAGATTTGCTGTAGGTACTCCGGCTTTGACTTCCAGTTCATATAGACCTCCTCTGAGATGAGCCGTGCCGATAGTATGTCCTTGTTTCTTGAGAAACGCAACCTTTCCGGAAAAAATGACACCAATGTCTGCCGCAGTCAATTTCTTCACCGACATTAAGTTGTCGCGTAGCTCTGGAACGTAGAGGACCTCCTTCATGTTGATGGGAAACTGCTTGTTGCTTTCGCCGTTGATCGCTCCAGCCTTACGAGCGACAATCGATTCTCCATCCTTAGCCACGTTGATGATGATCGGTTGAGTCAAATTTCGGATCTTCGGAAAAACGTTCTTTGTATTGACTAAATGATCGCTTGACCCCGAATCGAGCTTGAAAATCAACTTGCCGCCACATTGCTTGGAACCACCTCGATTGGCCACGAAACTCACTGCATTTTTCTGGCTTGCTGAATTAGCTTCACCTGCAGACTTCTGACGACAATCCTTCTTGAGGTGACCTCGCCTTCCGCATCTGTGACACTTGCCATTAAACTTGGATGACTTTTTGGTCTTCTCACCCGAAAAAGCAGCTAGTTTCAGTTCTCCATGACCTTCGCTACGTTCCATCCGCTTCATGTCCTCGGCCAGTAGGCGTTGTTTGACTACGTCAATTGTCAAATCTTTTTCAGGAATGTTTTCCAGCGCCGTTACCAGGGGATCAAATGAATCTGGAAACGTTTGAAACAACAAAATGACTTGATCAGCTTCATCGACTCTTGCCCCGGTCGTCTTCATTTGCCGGACCAGGTCATCAAACACTAGCAGATGAGGTCTTAACGGCTCGCCTTCCTTCAGTTTCAAACGGTTCAATTGCTTCCGGATGAGGTGCTGCGTTCCGATCGACTTCGTCGCGAATGTCGCCTCCAGTGCCGACCACATCTCCTTTGCAGTAGATTTCTTCCGGATCACTTCCAGGCATTCATTTGCCAGGAAACCGACAATTAACGCCTTTGCCTTCCGGTCCGCCTCTTTAAACTTGGTCCTCTCGATAGCCATAGCAGAGTTGCGCAGTGGAAGCATGCTGGGCTCATAACCTCTTGAATAATGAGGGACTCAGGATGGTTTGAAGGGTCTTTATTCTACGAAGTGTGGTTTGTAACTAACGTAACAGTGAAAAGTTTTCACTGACAACTAACGGTTGTTTGATATCTTGATTGCTTTGATTTCAGATATCTAATGTTGTTCCTTACTATCCATTTTTGATCGCATTCGCAAAAATCAGGCTTATTTAAAAAAATCAGGGAAATCCAATGCCTTATCAGGTTGTCAGGCTGAGCCTCGAAAATTCAGGCAAATCATGGCATCTCTGGTGGCAAATGTAAGCATTCAGCTGTGGAAATCCATCACCAGCTGATATTCGTTTTCGCTTCCATACAATTTGTTTACATAGGGGAGCACGACCTGTCAAAATTTACGATAGTATTGGTGAGGGCACAAGCAAAACACAAGCATTATGGCGCAAAGGGTTCAAGGGTGTAGAGACCATTTCGACGAAATTCATAATTCAGCTAGGTTTCCAAAGCAATTGCGAGTTATTTTTCTATGAAAATACCCTTCCATCGATACAAACATACTCCTACGAACCCTTTGGGTCATATAAACTTGAAAGATTCCACGAGAATTTCAATTATCGATTTAAAAAAGGTTGCAAAATTTTTCAAACGCATTTTTTTTCGAAAAGTCATAAACGAACGTGTTGGATCTGATACATCTGATATGATCAACATTTCATGGAAAAAAATTCAAGAAACGTCCCATAACATAATTTCGATTTTTTTTTTAAATTTCTGTAAAACAATTAATGTGAATACAATCTCAGATGCAATTCGAGAAGAAAACTTTTAAAGTACACGGAAAATAAAAAAAAGGTAAAATTTACCGAGAAGTGAGGTGATTTTTTTCCACCTTTTTTACATTCACCTAAATTTTACCTTTTTTCAACTCACCTAGCAAAAAGGTGAATTTGAGATAAATAGACTTTATTGTTGAGGCAAGTCCTTTCTTTCGCCAGGCTCGTGGCAATTCGGCTTCGCGTTCTTCCGAGCCACCATGGCCCCTTCTCCTTTCGACTAATCCGGTCAGGTCTGGCTTTTACGGAATGATATCTGGAGGATGACGTGGAATACATCTCGAAGCTCTGTGGGCCAATCTGAAAAACAAAAAGCAAAGTATTATGACGAGAACCCCCACAACTAAATGATATCTAAGAAAACACTTACCATTCTATTCCGTTTTTCACATATTGGGAACGAAGCCAAACTTGTTCCTGACTGATAAATCAGCTTAACCTCAATAAACGGGTTCGGCAAATGGCTACTTTTTTCGAGATAAATTGTACCGTTTTGTTTAGTTGATCCAGGTCAACTTCACCTCGCCAAGAGGTAAGATTTACCTTTTTTCTCGGTGAATTGTACTTTTTTGTCTGCACGATTCAGGTAAAGTTTACCTCACTGTGAGATGAGTTTCACCTTAAAAAAGGTAGAAGTTACCTTTTTGGCTTCCACGAGCGTTCACCTTGCTATCTCGGTAAATTTTACCTTTTTATTATTTTCCGTGTATAAGAAAATAGTTTCAAAATGAAACATCCTATTCTGCAGGGGTGCCAGAAATATTTATAGAATCGTTCCAACAGGCATTGACATTTTTATAGTCACACCGATCCAATGTTTCGAAAAGTTGTAACAGTTGGCCACTCTGTAATTAAAATCAGTTCCTTAATAATTGGCACCAAAATAGACCTGTGTGGTTTTACATATTTAAATCTATAAAACTATGATGAAAATAAATGAGATCTCTTCTGTTATCGGTGATAAAAATCACCCGCCTTGGCTTCTCATAAAATGATACTAAAAATTCGCAAAATCTCAATCAATTGTTTCGTCGCATTCATTTCTTAAAATTTTTACTAACCTCATCCAGCCAACGATTACCGCTTCCTCGCCCTGCGATAACTCCACCGGATCATCTTTATACGCGTGACTGTCCGTGTTCAGCTTCCCGGTTCAGTCTCGTGCGAAGGTGCTCTCCTTGGGGAAGGAAGGTGCTAGATAGATAGTGTAGAGCAATCGTCAACTTGCGGATCGAATCAATTCGCCTGTATGCTTCTGGCATCTTTAGAACAAATCTTTCGAAAACACCTCCGCGACCGTAAGTAGTTTGTTTTATACTCTATTAACAATTGTGTACCGAATTTTCTTCCTTTCCAAGTTCTTCCACGATCACAGTTCCTTTTTTTTCGAGGCGTTTTTGTCACCTCCCTGGAATATGGCAGCTGATGTTGATAAATCTCAAAGTCCGGATGGTTTCCTTGTACATATTTGGTTGAAAGTTTTATTTTTTCATTATTTTTTTTCCAAAAAAAAGAGTATTCGACTGCTCTTTTTCATGTATGTATTTTCAATCAAAATACAGGACACCTTTTAATACAAAAAAATCACTCAACCCGTTAAACAGAAACATTATTTTTGAATTTAGAGTGAGGAATCAAGTGTGAAAACAGGATGGATAACCCGAACCAAAAGTTATTATAAAGTACGCTTGCTTCAATAGTTGTTTAATGATTCGTTGAGTGAAAAACTATCTTTGCTACTTTACCAACCATAGCAAAACCATTGAACAAGTCGTTACAGCCAAATCCACTTTTAGGATTCAAGGATGCAAAGTAACATTACCATAAAAAATTACGATAACAAGAATCGTTGAACTATGGCTGGTATCATTAAAGTAAAGTTTTCAAAAAAACATAACATGAATCATACGTTTTGAAGTAGTAATCAGCCACTTTTTGCAGTGTTAACTCATTTGTTGCACTGGAAGCAGCTTCAAAGAAAAGGTTATCTTCCGGCATTTTACCGTTTTGAATATGAATCTGTTGATAATTGTTTCTGAATTGTGATAAACTTTGATAGTAGTTTACAGGTTAACGTCATATTTCGGACAAAAGTTTACTTTAGGTTTTATTTTATCATCGGCAACCTACCCGTGGTTCGAAATTTTACTACCTATATGTGTAATGGTTTCCACTTTAAGTCGAATTATTTTCGATTATTCGAAAAAACACAATAGAAATAAAATCTTGAGACAGCTTTAACTGAACATACACAATTCAAACTTAGATTTTGGAACGAAGTTGCTCTACAATTGAAATATTCGGAGTGTTTCACACTTTACAAATTCGATAACTGTGTGAAAGAGGATGAAAAGTTTTTTTTTTAGTTTTGAAAGATTAGGAAAAATAAAACTTCACTGGAAAAACAATGTTATCAATACATTTTTGAACAACAACTAGACAGGGCTATCCGGATTCTGATGCAACACGGTTCCAATGACCGGTATTAATTTGTGAATAGATCGACGGCAGCACTAGTCAATTCTCCTTGTTGAGTGAGGAATAAGTTACCTCAACTCACTACTGTTCAGGCATGTGGTTGATGATTGAATGTTTCCAGAAAAAAAAATTGTTAGGATCGAACCATTCATATATCATAGAATTCTTTTCCTCACGAGAGCATGTCCCGTGGAGTTTTTGATTTCGTATTCTGACATTGAACACTAAATTTCCATTTGCACTTCTTTCGGTGATTGTGTCTTACAATACTTTTCATCAGTACGAACACTTAATGTACATTCACTCATAAACACACAAATGAAAATTTGCTATGATGATACGATTGATTGTAAAAACGAATTTTCGGGACGTTACATAGTATTTAATAATGACAGTTTTATAAAACGAACAATATTGAATAGCAAATTTTCTACTACGCACAGTTTTATCACAAAAAATCATGGTGGTTGCTCAGCTAGAAATGGTTTTATGAAAAGCAAAAAATATTGAACGTGGATTTGGAATAGAAATACTACATTCGTCTGTATTTGATTAAAAAGCCTTTCAACAGAACAAAAAAATAACGTCCTCTAAATTTCGTCGGTAAAACTTACACTCTCTAAAAATGTACACGAGTGAGAGTCAGGGAATCAAAAAAGCGTTGTCTTCCGATAGAATCAGTCGATCGAAACACTCGTGTAAAAGATTTTCATCCTCAAGCCTACCAGACAATACTTATCATTATTCCACAGTTCTCGCTCACGCGCAAGAATTTTTCACAGTTTTGCATCAAGCAAAGGGCGCAGAGAGCTAGAGTGGAAAGCTTTAAAAAAGCACTCTCCGTGCTCGTTTTCTCATATTTATCAGTTGGTGTTACATAATCATGTTATAAACCAGTTATCATTACTGTAGTGCTCAATTTTATTCCCTGGTGAGAGATTTGCAAGTGTTACACTCAAAATTATTTGAATATAAAAACTACAGATTTCTCATGTAGACAGAGCCGTTTCTATGAACGTTCTCTATTAATTACAAAATTTTTCGTGACTCTTTACACTCACATTTCCAAATCCACGGTTCAATACTCGAGATTAATAGATGGATGAAGGTTCAGTAATCACTCGTTGCTTCGTCATACTTTTGGTTTTCTTTCGTGTTCATTACAACTAAGAATTTGTTGATTTTCCACATTTATTTTTCAAATAGCAAATTGGGCCAGGTGTCAAGGAACTTGTTTTCAAATTTTCCTCCAGATTGAAGATTTTTGCAACAGAAAAACACAGTGCTAACCAAATTCACCCCAGAGTCTTTTTCTCTGAATTTCTCAGCATTTCCAATACAACATTTGACACCAGCCCATGGGACAATTTCATGACATTTTCTTCACATTTTTTTTCGAATCTTCTATGGGAGTAGTTAGTTATACCGATACACCAAAATATCAATTATAGTAACAACCTCCAACTTTTTACACATATGACTAATGCTTTTATCTGTTTCTATTCCAACGTGTGTGCTGCGGCCTTTGCGATCGAATAACGGGTACCACCAACAGCCTCTTAGTGCCCCCGATCCAAGTAATCATCATGCGGTCAAGCCGGAACCATCCGAAGTACATTAGTTTCATTATTATACCTATTGTGTATGACTTATCATTAGCAACAAACAGCTGGGAGGCGTCCTTCCGCCCAAACCGTGAAGAAAATCCGCAAAGATGACGCGGGTGGATGGACGATTGGACAAAGAGCAAAGTGAAAATGTAAGGTTAAAGTAAACAAAACAAAGCTATAAACAAAATCAGAAATAAAAGAAGCAAACAAATAAAACCAACCTGCAACTAACGGGATGGATTGATCCCTCATTTTAAACCTACTGAGACCATCAAAAGCAAGAGCCGCAGTTGATTGTGACATTATTCGCGTTGGTACACATACAAATTCTCACATAGACACTAGGCAGCAGCAGGATAGTTTGAAAATATGAAGATTTGAGTGTGTTTAAAAAAATAAAAAAAAGTAACTACACACAACAGTTGGCAGGATCGATAATGATTTACTTAGCTGGTAAAACTATTATTCAGTGGAGATTGCGAGCGCGAGGTTTAATATTAGTGGATGCAGCGTAAGAAAACATGTGAGAAATGATTAATTAGTAAGGACATGTGAGAAGTTACTGTAGTAGTAAACAAAGTATAAGCAAAACATACAAAACATACAAAAAAAAAGCGGACAGAAGAAGTAAAAAAAACCTACAAAATAGATTTTGTGTAAGAAAAGTAACAAACTATTGTAAAAAATACAGGTGTAAAAATACACAAACACACAGACACATACACAAATTTAAGAAGTAGAAAACACAAAAAGAGAGTTTAGAGTCAAACCAACTAAGATGGCAGATGCAAACCACCAACCATTAATTTCAAACAATAGTTTCCGAAAGCGTGAGGAAACAGAACAGAACAATCTAGCGGAGCAAAACGAAAGGAGATCCTCTTAAAAATATTTAAAGATAAAACAGAACGGTATACTTCACTTCCAAGAGAAACAAAAAAAACATCAACGTTAGACATGGAAACGAGAAACTTTATTGGTTAGAAATTTAAATGAGAATAAAAATATAAAAAACCGATAACAATACAAAGCAAAACAAAAACATGCGTGAGCTGAGAATGACCTATTTGGTATATTTTGGTCTATCGAAAGCACCATTTGGAGATTGGGCTATGTTCTGGTTTGGCAGGATTCTTCGAGTGTTCGGCTAACGTTACCGTAAACTATTATTAGAGTTATGATCGAACCGAACTGGACCGTATCCCGTTGAATTTGAATAACATTATCCCTTATTTGGGTTTTCGGTAGCAAGTATCATCTAGTTGTTTGCATAGAAACACAATCAAGACAACAAAACAAATGTAAACACTCATACTTATATGTTGTAGAAGTAGGTACACAGTGGTAAAAAATACAAACTAAAATTTCATCTTATTTTGTTTTTAAACCGACGATAACTGATAATTTTTGAGTTATATTTTATTTTTCTCTGTGGGTAGAAGAACAGAAATTCCTTTTATTTTTAAAACTGTACGTAGGGATCTTATACATAGCTAAGTGCATACAATAAGGCAAGCACCCAGAGCAAGAGCGAATGTCAGGCAGGCACATGTTGTGCGAATGAGAGTGTGAGCGAGGCGCAAACGTTGTGCTAGTTGTGATTTCGTCGACATCCGCCTTCCAAAAAAGGCAATCCCTTTTTTTCTGAAAAACAAAAATCAATCAATATTCTTTCATTCTGATAGGTATTTTTTTCCGGGATTTTCATCCCTTCTGTTAAATTAATATGTATCCCTTAGAGAAGCTGATCGAGAAAATTTTTTATTCAAAAAATGCTTTAGAATTTAAAGCGTTTAACAACCAAAATCAACTCTAAACTTCATGATGACATGATCACCCTTTGTGAGTTTGTCATTTTTATTTGTTTAATATTTGCCTTTCCCGGCTTGGAATACATCAAAACCTGTGTACCGAAAAATTTCTAGAAAAACACAGATACCTTATATATCTATCATATGAGCTACAAATTTTAAAGATTGCCCAATTCTCCAGTCTTAATGGTTTTCAAGCTTGCAACATCGACAACAAATCAGTACGGATATAAAAAAAAAAAACAAATCTACAACTAGCACAACAATTTTCGTTTGTTTGTTTTTTTCTTTGTGTAGAAGTATACTTTCATTTAAAATTAAAACAAAAAATAAAATGAACAATCTCAAACAAATAGCATCCCAACAGTAATGTTTTTTTATTTACTTTGAAAGATCGCCATTCCTGCTAGGGAGCAGCTCTGAAGAATGAAGAAAGATTAAGAGAAGCTAACGATGAGCAGAAACTTATCGCACGCCAGTTAAAGTCGAACAACAAAATAAAATAAAGTCTGTGATTGTAACGTTTGACTCGGTTTGTGTGCAGCGCCACCCCTTCCCCAGAAATAAATCCTTGCAAGTGTTTGGGTGGTTGAGACATATAAGTGTCGAACATTTGTAGCATTTCCTGATGTTAGGTGGATATGCGCGGAAGCGAAACACCCAATTGGGTAACGGTTCTTAAAAAAATAAGTTTATCCAACTGCTTCAACGATGCAACAAGATATAAAAAAAAACTAGATTTTACAAATCTTTTGTTAAAATGTGGGAACGGTAAACTTCGCTAGTAAGAACACGCAACTACACGATGGATCGACACGATATAGACATTCTTTTGATTGCTGTTGGGTCCTGGAAAAAATCGGCAAATTTTATCCTGAATTATTGCCTAGAGTTGGAGCATCTTAAAAGTAACAAATTCGGAAGGATTCGTGTAGTTGCATATTCGAGGATGAATTTAGAACTTTTAACATCCACATCCTAAAATTAGCAATTAATCCTAGAGAGCAGATTTACCGCAAAAACATCTTTCAACTGTTAGGAAGCAGTGATACCAGTAAAAAAAAAGAGAAATAAAGGAACGTTACAAAAAAAACATAGATTTTGACTCTAATGAACAGAGTAATATTTGAAATTCTGCACTGGTTGAATAATACAAAAAAAGCAAATTATAAAAATTTGGTGGGCAATGATGAAACAAGTAAAACAATACAAAGATTGATGAGGATAAAAGAAAATAAACCCTACTTCATGATACAGAGAACCAGGGCAGTTATAAATTCATTCCTTTTTTGTGGGAGAGCACAGGCATTCAACCCTTGTGAAAGCAGAAAGCAACGATTTCTGTTGTTGAAATAAACAGCTTGAATATATACCTTAAAACAACAACATTATACGAATGATCCACGAGCAGCAACAGTAGCAGAGTATAAGAGTATAAGAACTTCTTGTAAAAGAGAGAGAGAGAGAGAGAGGAAAATAAACCGTTACGGTTTTGGTCGACTCCTTTGGGAAGTCGAAAATAAGCTAAAAGGTATAAGTAAATAAAAAAAATACGATGGTAAATACCAACACTCTTTTTTCTAAGTGATGTATCACGGTTTGTCCAGTTAACAAGAATTGTACTGTCCCTACTCGCATAACAGTCCCATATGCATTTGCGTCATTTTTTATGTAACCTAACAGTTCTTCCTTTTTGACATAGGATTTCAATATAAAACAATAAAATAAGATAGTTTGTTATAGAATTTTCGAAAAAAATATCAACTCGTGACTGTCCCACATGAAATCTACCCGCATAAGAGTCCCATATGTGAATTATCACGAATTTAGTCAATTTTAAATGTTTATTTTCTGTGGAAAACCTTTGATTGAAATTCTAAGTCATTTCTAAACAATGTAACGGTTCACGAAAATTATATTGGCTTGTTCACGAAATAATCCCTCATGAGAGGAATATACACGCATAAGACTCTGTGTAAAAGATACCCAGAGGGGGAAATATTGATAAGCTTTCGGTATAACGGAAAACCCTTCCAAAGGCGATAAAATTTTAATATTTTAATCTTATAATATTTTAACGTTTTTCTTATAAGGTTTTAAGGGCACTTTTAAACTTGAAATATGAGAAGTGTTCGGATAGAAATTAGTTGGATGTTTTTCGCGTCACAGACTTGCCTGAATGAGCCCCTTTATTGAGACTTAATTCGTCATGCCTGAACACTCTCTCGATAGAGATATGTCGACTGCATAATGCAATTACAGTGAAACACTGTTATACAACAGTCCTCCTTTCTTTAGAAGAAACAGTAGTAATAAAAAGTATAGGTTTTTATAAGTTTCAATATTGTGACGGCACTTGAAATGCTATGATAGAAATTATTTTTAAATATAACTTTTTGTTTCATCTTAATTCGTTATTCGAAAGAATTCAAAAATTCATCTACAAATTCGGAATTTGATTTAGTTCTTCTTATGATTTTTCTTCACTATGGTTTCTGACCTTTGTTGGTCATATTTAGGTGTTGAAACTGGATTCATGCTTTATTCTGGGTTTTTCTTCTAGTCATGATTGGACTTCGATTGGCCTTGTACAGCTTCCGTGTTTTCGCCTCTCTAACGTCATCCTGTGGTACATGCGGAACATCAGGGAACCCAGGAAAATCGCTTTCGTCATCTAGCGAATCTCTTCTACGTTTACGGTTTGTATTTTTATGTCTTAACACTATATAATTCGGATTAAAATAAAAACGCGTATTACTTAGTTTGAAGCCAAATTTAAAAGAGACCAGCTCTTCCAGTTGCTAGTTTATTTATACTTGTCCAGAGCTATTGTTTTCTTTCGATTGTTTGTTTGGTTCGGCTGAGCGTTAGCACAAGCTGACACGCTCAAATAAAATTAGCTTGTCTTGGATATAACATGTATAAGGCATCAGGACCAACGAACTGCGTCGTTTAGTGGGTAAAAGCTTCAACTGATTCCTATGTGCTGATATCAGGTGCTCGCCTAACGAAATCTGAAAGACATTTTTAGAAATAGGTTTTAGAAATACAGCATCGATCCATCTTTCTATATCTGTTTTCTTGAAATTCTTATAAAGGATCTTATCTCCTTCCACCAATCTAAAAAACGGATCAGGGGTTTCATCTAATATCTCTGGGATATGACTCAAAGGTTTAACCGATTTTTCAAGAAATTGTTTGTATTGTTTTTTTGGATTTATTAAATCTAACAGAATTTTAGGCTGGTAGGAAAATAATTTCTCTGAAGGAAATTTTTCATCACTTGACAAACAACTATTCCGGTAATTTATCAAGAATAAGTTTATCTGATCATCAATAGGAAGATTTTTTGTGCTAGTATCTAATAAAAACTTTTTCAGAGTATCTTTTACTACTTGACCAAACGTTCCGCCTTGTAATTCTAAAAAGCTTACAAATTCCTTACCATTAAATGGAGGACCTCCATCCGTTACCATGACATCAGGTAATCCGAAAGTCGCAAAGATTTTTGCTAATTTTTTTTAAAACACGTACTCCATCTGTACCATGTTGCATAAGGTCAACTTCCACCCACTTTGAATAGCTGTCCACTACCAAAAGGTAGGTTCTGCCGCTGAAGTGAAAAAAATCGGCGTGAATCCTACTGAATGGACGGGTAGTAGGAATCCAAAATCCTTTCTCTTTTGAATGATGTACCGCGACGGAAGTTCTTGCACAAATGTCACACTGTTTCACAAAATTTTCTATATCTGCGCTTATTCCAGTCCAATGAACAGTCCGCCTCGCTAACTGCTTCATTCGCACCATACCACTATGGTTAGCGTGAAGAAGTTTTAGTATTGAATTACG
Organism: Uranotaenia lowii; assembly: GCF_029784155.1. Lineage (NCBI taxonomy): Eukaryota > Metazoa > Arthropoda > Insecta > Diptera > Culicidae > Uranotaenia > Uranotaenia lowii. The sequence goes on along the minus strand of NC_073691.1, from coordinate 165,710,560 downwards.
CAAACTGTTCGGTATCAAAACTCGTTCCCTGTATAAAATACAGTCATCTACAATTTCTAATTCAGATTTGCAAGCAGAATAGTTTTTAAAATACTCAGGTACTTTTTTAGGCCAGCCAAATTTTATAAATCCAATCAGCTGCGTGAGAAAATTGTCATTTTTTGTCTCTTTACTTATTTGCGCAAAATCTAGAGGGAAGTCGTTTGAAAAATTTAAACTGTTGATACCACCATCAAGACCAGTAGGAACAGGTTGCTCTAAAGGGAAACGAGAGCAAAAATCTGCGTTACCCATTTGTGCAGATGGCCTGTACAAGATCTCAAAGTTATAAATTGCCAATTCTAAAACGTACCGTTGAAGCCTTGTTACAATGAGCGAATTTTTTCCATCTTCCCGAAGATACCCAGTAGAGGTTTATGGTCTGTGTATACTGTAAAATGTTTTCCAAAAAGGAACTTATGGAACTTTTTTACAGTACACACTAAAGCGAGTGCTTCCAGGTGAAGGATTGGATACGATTTTTGAGCGGAGTTAAGCGAAAATGATGTGAAACACACAGGCTGTTCACGCAGTTTACAGTGTACCGCTAACAAAACCAATGTGTGATATAAAGGAGTGATTTACGACGATATCAAAACTGATACCTACAATAACAAAAGTCTGTCACGCGGAGTAGAAGGAACGTGGAACTGTTGTGTAGCAGCTTAAGATTTAGTTGAGTTGATTATAAGTCCGGATTAGATAAAAGTCGCAAGGTTCTTTTTTAGTGAGGATAAATTCGTATAGGGATTACCTTAGAACGGTTAGTAGCATCATTTAAACACAAGCTAACTGCTAACATTATGATACCTGATCAAAATACTTAGGTGCAGGCAAACCTAGAACCGGCGTGACTGATCCGTTTACCAGCATTGATATTGTAGCCAGTCGAAGCGAGCGTAGGATTGCGAATTACCATTATTCGCAGTGTTGAAAATATCACCCAGGAATCAAAATACCACCAAAATCAGACCTTTGTAAGTTACAAATAGAATTTGCTCGATATACACCTAACCTCAAATCTATATCATACTTAGCTCGCAAGCATTGCCCAGGAATTTTGAAGCCAGTTTATACTACCGATTGACAGACTGTGGACACTAAAACGTAGGCTTAGTTAATGATCATTCTATTGAACTAATAATTACAATAATGAACTCAATTATATTTTAGCTTTAAAGCTTATTGCTGTTAAAATTTGGTGTTTCCATTCCGACGTCCGAACAAAATCTTTAAAGGTTTTACGGAATCAACATGACCGGTAGGAATAATGATACCACGGCTTCTGAGATGTGTGGACAATCGGATTTGGTCGCAAACAACTGCGCTATGTGCAGCAAACCTGACACAGCAGATAACCTGGTAGGATGTGATAATTGTTCGGCCTGGGCCCACTACGACTGCGCTGGGGTCAGCAGTTCTATCGAAGCTACCGATCGATCATGGAAGTGCAGTAAATGCCAACCCAACAAAAACAAGGACACAACGTCTCGCGAGAAAGGGTCATCGAAAGTCGGATCGCGTACTAGTCAGAAATCTAACCGTGTGGAAACGGAACTTTTAAGGCTGGAAGAAGAAAAGGCAATGGCCCTAAAAGCCCTGGAAGAAGAAGAGGAATTCCAACAGGCCAGGCGGAAAAACTATGTCGCAAAGAAAAAGCAAATAGCTGCAGCTTATCTCGACCGAAAGTATGACGTATTGTTGAGAGATTCGGAAGGAAGTCGGAGTAGCAAGAGCGGTTCAATAAGTGGACAGAGCCAGGAAAAAGTAGAAGAGTGGTTAGGAATAAACACAGCAGGACGGCAAGTAGGCCGGATACTAGAATGGGAATTCCCACCGCAAATAATAACTTCAAATCCCCCTGCGCTCGCTATTCAGAATGTCTCGGCTCAAAATACCTACACGGCCATGTGTAATGACACACCTCAGGATACCCAATTGCCCGCATCCTCAACTTCAACCCCACAAGGTAATCAACCTTTCTGGGCTCAAACTGTTGCCTTATCTCCTGACCTTATTGGTAGTTTGGCGAATTTACAAATCTCACACACAGAAGTCCAAACTTCTTCAGCATCACGTCTGGTTCCTAGAGTGAGCGTACCAAACCCGTTTGCTTTTAAATCTTCCGAACTGACCGGGATGGAGTCGGCGAAAGCAAAAACAACGGCCGTACCAAATCCCTGTCCACCTCCAACCATTTCGACAGGATCTAGTGTATGGGGTCCACGCTGGAAAAGGATCGTCGACGAAAGAGCACTCCTCTCAACAATATTGGAAGAAAGAAGTGGATCCCTGAACTCTTCGAATTCACTCAGTATCTCAGCATTAGATACTATTCGACCTGTCGCAGTATCGTCAGAAAAAGAGGCACCTGTAAAAGGTTCAGAATTGAACAGTGACTATATGATGCAAGACCCTGTATATCACAGCCAAATTTCATCGAACAATCCTTGTCCAGCGCAGGGTATATCGTCGGAATCGGTCTTCCGTGAATACTTACGTGGATCGCAGGTCTTAACTACGATTTCAGACGACTGTGCGATCACGAGCAGCGTGCCAGCGGCACAATTTAGGACATCCGAAATCTGTTACACACCACAAGAGGATAACGTTCGTTACCCATGGGTCCCCAAGAACACAGTCAACTGGGCGTCGAACGCCAGCACTCATGTGTACTCTTCATCGAACCATTCATCATGCCCAACGTCCCATGGGGTCACCTGGATGACAGATCCGAGGAGCGCAATACCTATTCCTAGTAGTTTTGTTAACCCAGCACGGACTCTCCCGAATCCGGCATTCGACATCAATCCTCGGATAGTTGAAGCTATCAACACGGAACCATTAAGGTACGATTCTGGCGCTGTAGAAAAAAGGAAAATTCAACCAAATAGCTTCCCTGCGAAATTGGTACAGAATGCAGAAACTCTCGAACCATCCAAAGGACAGCTTGCAGCTCGACAGGTTATGTCAAAAGATTTACCGAATTTCTCGGGCAACCCTCAAGATTGGCCACTGTTCTTTGTTACCTTTCGAAACACTACGGAATCTTGTGGGTTCAATAACGCCGAGAACCTGGCCCGACTACAGCGTTGTTTAACGGGTGAGGCTCGCGAAGCTATCAGTAGCAGCTTACTAAGTCCGGAATTGGTTCCGGAAATAATAGAAACTTTACACATGTTATATGGTAAACCAGAAATACTATTGCATTCCATCATTCAAAAGCTTCGCGCCACTCCATCACCAAAAGAAGATAATCTTCGCTCTATAATTAATTTCGGTTTGGCGGTAAAAAACACTGTAAGTCATATGTCTGCTGCTTCGTTGAATGACTATCTGTCTGACCCAATGCTACTTCAAGAATTGGTTCAAAAACTTCCAACTCAAATGATGATCGAATGGTCGCGGTATAAAAGAACAGTTCCAGGCGCCAACCTCCGTACGTTCAGCGCCTATATGTCCGATTTAGTATCGGTGTCTGCTGACGTCGCTGTTCCAGTTGTTGAGAAACATAGTAAAAGCAACCGACAGAAACTTTACTATCACCACGAAGAAGAAAAAGGGGAGAAACAGGATGAGTTTCTGGAAAGAATTTCTACGATTGAAGACGGAACGAACCAAAGGGCCTCGCAGGAGAAACGTTCGGGCAATAAACCACTGGAGTATAAAAGAAGGGCATGTGGCTATTGCTCTGACGTTGGCCATGAAATAAACCAGTGTCAACAATTCAAAGCGTTGGACTCGGATGGAAGATGGAAGGCAACAAAACAAAAAAAACTTTGTTACATCTGCCTTACGTGGCACAAAAAATGGCCCTGTCGATCAAGCAAAGAGTGTGGTATTGACGGTTGTAGACACCGACATCATCACCTCCTACATATTCCCCCAACAGCGAAAAATGTGAGCACTACGTCAAATGTTCACGTAGAACATAACAACCATCATTTTACCACCTCATTCTCTCTATTTCGGTATGTCCCTGTAGTGGTGGAGGGAAATAACAAGAGCGTCGAAATATTCGCTTTCCTAGATGATGGTTCAACCTCAACCTTCCTGGAGACATCAGTAGCAAAAGAGCTCGGAATTAGTGGTCCAAAAGATTCTTTATATATCAGTTGGACGGGAAATATCTCCCGAGAGGAAAAGGGATCGCAACGCATATCATTATCACTAGGAGGGGTAAAATTGAAAACGCGATTTAGATTGAACAACGTTAGAACTGTGGAGCAGCTAAAATTACCGAAACAGTCCTTCCAGTACGAAGAAATGAAGAAAGCATACCCACATTTAAGAGGATTACCACTACAAAGCTACGTTGAAGCTGTACCAAAGATGATAGTCGGTATAGAACATGTCAAATTGATAACGTCGTTGAAAATTCGCGAGGGTCGTAGCAATGATCCTGTGGCCACTAAAACACGTTTAGGATGGAGTGTTTATGGGAAACAGGCATCTAAAGCTAGTACAATTGAGCAGCTGAATATACATGTAGAAAAGGACATAAGCAATGAAGAGTTACATCACAAAATGGGCCAATTTTTTGAGAGTCAAAATATGAGCGAATCACGTGCGGCAGAATCGGAATCCGATAAACGTGCTTTACAAATTTTAAACAATTCAACCAAAAGGATCGGTGATCGGTTTGAGACCAGTTTGCTGTGGAGGTACAATTTTCCCTGTTTTCCTGAAAGCTTTTACATGGCAAAAAAGAGACTGTTGGGTCTAGAGAGACGTCTTGACAAAGACGCACAGCTAAAAAAAATTGTTCATGATCAAATTACAGATTATGTCGAAAAGGGTTATGCCCACATTGCTACTGACGATGAAATGAATAATACTTGTCCGGAAAGAATCTGGTATTTACCTCTTGGCGTGGTTAGAAACCCTAAGAAACCAGAAAAGATCCGTTTAATTTGGGATGCATCAGCGAAGGTTAGTGGAGTTTGTTTCAACGACATGCTTCTTAAAGGTCCGGACATGCTGACATCTCTACCTACAATATTATTGCGTTTTCGACAGCGTAGTGTCGCAGTCTCTGGAGACATCAAAGAGATGTTTCACCAGGTTCGAATCAGGGCGCCTGATAAACAATCTCAAAGATTTCTGTTTCGCTACAACAACAATACTGATCCACAAATATACGTCATGGACGTAGCCACATTTGGCGCGACGTGCTCACCTTGTATCGCGCAGTACGTTAAAAATAAAAACGCTGAAGAATTTGCCCAACTGTACCCCGAGGCAGCAAAAGCCATCATCGACTCACACTATGTCGACGACTATCTTGAAAGTTTGGACACGTTAGAAGAAGCAATAAAACGTGTGCACGAAGTGAAATTCATACATAAGAAAGGAGGGTTCGAGATCAGAAACTTCCTATCGAACTCATCAGAAGTCCTGCGACAATTAGGTGTCGTTCAAATTTCCTCGGACAAATCCCTCAACCTTGAATCTAGTCTGGAAAATCAAAAAACAGAACGCGTCTTGGGAATGTTGTGGAAGCCAAAGGATGACATATTCTCTTTCAACACGACGTTTTACGACGAAAATCAGATTAATGACTACCATAATCCGCCGACCAAGCGCCAGGTTCTGAGAACAATCATGCGCCTATTCGATCCATTAGGTTTGGTTGCACATTACGTAGTCCATGGGAAAATCCTGATGCAGGAAATATGGAAGTTCGGATCAAATTGGGATGAAGAAATTCCTGTCGACCTAATGGATAAATGGATCAGATGGAGTCAATTGTTGCCAAACCTAAGTTCAGTGGAAGTTCCAAGATGCTTTTTTAGTGGTGTTAAAATCGGTAGTCTAGAAGACCTACAACTACACATTTTTGTTGACGCAAGCGAAGCTGCGTATGCAGCTGTGGCGTATCTTCGCGCAATGATTGAGGGCCAAATTCACGTATCGATGGTCACGGCAAAAACGAAGGTAGCACCATTGAAACCTTTATCCATCCCTCGACTTGAACTCCAAGCTGCAGTTCTCGGAAGTCGCATAGCTCAAAACATCAGCTCGTCTCTAGATTTAGAAATAAAAAAACGCGTGCTGTGGTCCGATTCTATGACGGTACTGACGTGGCTGAGATCAGATAGTCGACGGTTTCATCAATATGTAGCAGTCAGGGTAGGCGAAATTATTACGAATACAAGAGTCGACGAATGGCATTATGTTCCGTCCAAACACAATGTGGCAGATGAGGCAACAAAATGGGGACTAGGACCAAGTTTCTCCGCTCAAAATTGGTGGTTCACAGGACCAGATTTCCTGAAACAACCTGAAACTGATTGGCCGAAACAACTGAATCCACCAATTCATACGGAAGAAGAACTTAGGGCAATGTTTTTGTATCACGGAGCAACAGCAGCAGATCCTGTAATAAATCTCGACGCTTTTTCCATGTGGAGACCTTTACTTCGCCGAGCAGCATATGTTATTCGAACCGTAAATAGATTCCGCAAAACGTTCAGATCTGGGCCGCTCACTTCGGGCGAGTATGAAGCAGCAGAAAATCTTCTATGGCGCCAGGCGCAGGTGGATGCGTATCCAGACGAATATGCTGCACTCGAGCAGAGCCGAGAATCTAATATTCAAACTGCAATGGCGAAGTCAAGTCCGTTGTACAAGCTTTCACCTTACTTAGACGAATACGGAGTGATAAGGATGAACAGCAGAATTGGGGCTGCCCCTAATACCCCATTCGAAGCTAAGTATCCTATCATTCTACCTCAACAACACCGCCTCACGAAACTTCTTATTGACAGCTATCATCGACGTTATTTACACGGAAACAACGAGACTGTAGTCAACGAGATGCGTCAAAGGTTCTTCATCAGTGGACTTCGAACCCAGGTCAGAAAGGTCGGCGCAGAGTGTCCAACTTGCATCGTTGAGAAAGCTAAGCCACGGCCGCCAATGATGGCCCCGCTTCCCCGAGTTCGACTTACTCCATTCGTCAAGCCTTTCTCCTTTGTTGGCGTGGATTACTTCGGTCCCCTGTTGGTCAAGCAAGGTCGCAGCCTTGTAAAACGTTGGGTAGTACTTTTCACCTGCTTAACTATCCGAGCAGTACACCTCGAGATAGCACACAGTTTGACAACGAGTTCTTGTATTCTGGCATTTCGACGTTTCATCGCACGTAGAGGTTCACCCGTAGAAATTTACTCAGACAATGGAACCAATTTCCAGGGAGCGAATAACATCCTTATGATCCAGCTACAGCAAATCCATCAAGCTTGCGCAGTAACGTTCACAAACTCCAACACACGTTGGAATTTTAATCCACCGGCTGCTCCTCACATGGGAGGTTCATGGGAGCGGATGGTCCGATCAATCAAAGTGGCCATGGAAAGGATTTCGAAACACCCTCAAAACCCTTGCGACGAGGTTCTGGAGACAGTAGCTATGGAAGCAGAATCGATAGTCAACTCCAGGCCTCTCACATACATACCTCTAGAAACAGTGAATTCTGAAGCGCTCACTCCTAACCACTTTCTGATGTACGGCGAACGTGGCATCATTCAACCAATCAGTTTGGATGAACCGGAAGGAACTATTCTTAGAGACAGTTGGAAACTATCCCGAAATTTGGTAGATATGTTCTGGAACAGATGGGTTCGTGAATATTTGCCCACAATAACCCGGAGAACAAAATGGTTCACGCCGGTGAAACCCTTAGAGCCAGGAGATCTAGTACTGGTAGTAGATGAAAGTAAAAGAAATGGATGGGTCCGAGGACGCATCTTGAGCGTCGTGAAAGCCGCTGATGGACAAGTACGAAAGGCGTATGTGAAAACAATCAATGGAGAATGTTGGAAACCAGCAGTGAAATTGGCATTGCTAGACGTTAAGGTGGCTCCAGAGAGTACGACATTACAGAGAGACAACGTTCCAGATTCGTCGGAAATCCACGGGAAGGGGAATGTTCACGCAGTTTACAGTGTACCGCTAACAAAACCAATGTGTGATATAAAGGAGTGATTTACGACGATATCAAAACTGATACCTACAATAACAAAAGTCTGTCACGCGGAGTAGAAGGAACGTGGAACTGTTGTGTAGCAGCTTAAGATTTAGTTGAGTTGATTATAAGTCCGGATTAGATAAAAGTCGCAAGGTTCTTTTTTAGTGAGGATAAATTCGTATAGGGATTACCTTAGAACGGTTAGTAGCATCATTTAAACACAAGCTAACTGCTAACATTATGATACCTGATCAAAATACTTAGGTGCAGGCAAACCTAGAACCGGCGTGACTGATCCGTTTACCAGCATTGATATTGTAGCCAGTCGAAGCGAGCGTAGGATTGCGAATTACCATTATTCGCAGTGTTGAAAATATCACCCAGGAATCAAAATACCACCAAAATCAGACCTTTGTAAGTTACAAATAGAATTTGCTCGATATACACCTAACCTCAAATCTATATCATACTTAGCTCGCAAGCATTGCCCAGGAATTTTGAAGCCAGTTTATACTACCGATTGACAGACTGTGGACACTAAAACGTAGGCTTAGTTAATGATCATTCTATTGAACTAATAATTACAATAATGAACTCAATTATATTTTAGCTTTAAAGCTTATTGCTGTTAAAATTTGGTGTTTCCATTCCGACGTCCGAACACAGGCTTTTCAACCCCATCAACTCTATGGGCTAGAACACCTCCTAGTCCATAAGACGATGCATCTGTGACAACAATTAAATCTTTGCAAGGGTCATAATATTCCAAAACATTAGCTTTGAGTAAAGCTTTTTTACTCTCTTCAAATGCATTATTACGATCTTGCGTCCAAATAAATTCTGTGTTTTTTTGTAAAAGATTGTACAAACTTTTCAGCTTAGATGACATGAATGGTATAAATTTGTTATAAAAATTAATCAATCCCAAATATGATTTTAATTCCGTTACATTTCTTGGAATTTAAGCATTCACTATCGTTGAAATCTTTTCTGGGGATGGCTTTAGCCCTTCGTCAGTTATTAAATGCCCCAAATAAGGCAACTTATTAACAAAAAAATTACATTTTTTCCAACTCACTTTAACATTAGCTAATGAGAGTTGTTCGTCTGAAAACCCGGTATTATTGCAATCCCTACAAATCAATCTATCAATCAACCGTTCTTTCTCGCACCCTTCAAGAGGCAAATAAATATAGCGCCAACTGAACCAACCCATGCGCCACACGATAGCTAGTACTCTGCTGGCACAGCAGAGTACCTACAATCAGAATTGCAATAAACGGCCAGCAGATCACACGCGTCTTTTGTGTCTGTCCTGTGTCGTACCGTGTACCGTACCTAAGCAAGCAATAAAAAGTTTTTCTACTTGATCCGAACCGTCGCGCTGTAATTTTTACTCGTTTTTCGTGGAATATATGTACGTTTGCCCAGTTAACTTGTGCGTTATCATTTGTCCGAAAGTCCACATCCGTGAAAAAACAAAAGTCTTTCAAGAACTAATTCTAGCTTCATAAGACAATCTTTAAAATCTTTACCTGCGATGAGCAGGTCGTCAAGATAACAAGTAACATTCTTAAGTCCACGTATGATTTGCTCCATTATTTTTTGAAAAATGCTGGCCGAAGATGAAGCCCCTTGTGGCAAACGGTTGTATGTAAATAATCCAATAGGTGTGTTAATAACAACATATTTCCTTGATCTGTGAGATAGTTTTAATTGGGTGTACGCACCAGCTAAGTCCAAAGAACAGAATATTTTGTTCCCAGCTAGGGATGCAAAAATATCTTTCAGCATCGAGCTCTCATCGCGTGCGGTTGTTTTTTTCCTTTTCTCCGGGCTCCTGTCGGTGTTTCGCGTTTTCTGCATTTGTTTCCGTAAAGTGTTGGTTATATATTGTTTTCCGATAGAATTGGCGATATGTGGAAAAATTAGAGATTAAGTATCATGTTTGTATGCTCAGTTACTAAAATGAGTGTAAAAAGTAAAAATCGAGTAATGGCGTTTTATGTGGTGTGTTTGGAGTGATGGTTTCTAAAAGTTGAAAGTTGAAATTATGTGAATTTGTTAAACTTATTCGAAAATGTCTGGTGCCCGCTAAGTGAAATAACATTGATTCCAGTCGGATTCTTTCTTGTGTTTAGTTTTTTGTGCGCAGCAAGAAGAGCTCGGTGATGCAGCTGTAGCAATGCGCTTGTGAAATATGATTCCGACCGGGCGGGGTTTTTTTTTTTTTTTTTTTTTTTCATTCAGTTTTCACCATAGGCACGCAAGCAAAGATATCAAACGGGAGGACCAAAACGGGTGAGAGCGTTCTAATGCGCGTTTTTTCTATTTTACTAACTTTGCAATATGTCAGTTTCTTAATGTTTTTCGATAATGAAGTGAATATATCGTGAACAATTTTAAAGCTAAATTAATTTTGCTTGAGACATATTTGAACATCATTAAATTATCGAGACATGTACCAACATGTTTGCTGTTCGCTCTACTATCTCTTTTCCTCTATCAACTTCAACGTCATAACTTTTTTTCTTATGCGCTTTGCGTGGGGTATTAGTACGCAAATGGCCTTGCGCTTTCACATGGTGGCCTGTAAAGTATACTGTTTGTCCTTTTCGCTCACTAGCAATGGATTTGAATGGGAATCTTAGAGCGGTTGAGTGAGAGGGAATGACTGGACAAATTTATTAGAGGCAACAAAACCAGAATCAATCAAAGCAATCCTTGATTTTTTTTCTTCAAATCATTTCAACCGGATACCTACCAATTTTACGGGTGTCGTTCATGTTACAGTGGCACTATGGGATATTTCCATACAAGCGGGCGGATTATTTTTTTTAAATTTCTTTGAAGAACTCAGCTTGTTATGATCGAAACTAGATATTTTGGAGATGTCATATCACGGACAAATTTTAATAATTTTCTTCTTTCTTAATGTTCATCTTTTTATTCTCAATTTTGAACCTTAACACCATAGTTTTGGGATAGCTAGATACATAACATTATCCATTGTAAAAGTAACTTTTTTTGTTATTAGTTTTTCTGTAAAAGGCTTTTTAAATTTGATTTACTCCTTCAAAACAACATTTTTTTTTAAATCTATTAGCCAAAGTGTATACGTTCCATGGGAAATATTGAAAAACAAAGTTCAGTTTATCACCCATAGTGGTTTGTGACGTTGATACTATCGGTTTTTCTAACTGTTGTTCTCAGAATATGATTTTTTCTTTGAATGATTTTTAATATTTTTGCGGATAATTTCCATAAGCCAAAATTATAATCAAGCATACATTGACTTTTAACATGTTTTTGTACAGGTTTTTAGCCGGCAGGTGGTCAGTTCTACCTCATGTACCTTCCAACCTGTTCTTACGTTGCTTTATATATGAATGTATGTATTTCGTAGGGGATTTTTTTTTTGAAAATAGGTAAATGAAAGGTTTTAATTGGCTTTCCCGTGTTGGAGTTTTTTGCAGTACAACTGTATAGACCATAATTCCATTTTTTTACCTTTATTGCATTGGGGTGATTGTAGTGCATTGTAGGGTGATGCTTCGTAATATAACAAAATTTGTTTATTTTAGATCAGGTGGAAACAAATATTTATATGATATTTAATAAGGACGGTAACTGATACAGCTATAGGTCGAGTTCCGATTTAGATCTCCTTCGGTTCGGTTGTGTTCCTCTTGCGGGTGAAATGTTTTTGATTCGTGCTTTTGCAGTAGAGTTTAGGGGGTTTCAATTCCACTTAATGGCGACACAATCGGGAGTGAAATGTTTTTTTTTTCGATAATGTGCTTCAAAAGCTGGGGATTGTTTAATCATTTAATGGAAATATTGTGAAATAAGTTCCTGTCAAGCGTCACCAGCATCTATGAGAGAAGCAAAATTTTCTGTGGCATGTGTGCGTGTGTGTGGGACGGAAGAAATTTCGACGGCTCCCTTCTGTTGAATGATCAATGCTGGCTGGGATGCGATGTTTTATGAGTAGAAGAAAAAAAAATCAAAGCTAGTGGATGTGTAAAGTGAACGCAAGTTTCGACTCAGCATGAGCGGAAGAGTCGGGTTTTGTCCCAGGGCAGGTGTGTGGGCATAAAGGGCATTCAATAAATCACAGCCTACTATGAATAGCGTGATGTATCGTGAATCAGTAACGAATCGGTTGGCAAAGATGTGTGAGTGTGTTTGGAGTTGGCAGAAGAAGAGATACTAACAACACTGCTCGAAATCCTTTGATATGTTTCGGAGACAAAGTGATGTGAACGCTGAGCGGCATTAGAATGATGCGGAAATTTGGTGAGATCTATCCATATGTTTTTGAAGGAAAAATGTTCAACGATTTTTGCGTTAAACTTCTTCCATCAATGCGATGGAACTTTTATCTGTATCCTTTTATAACATGTTTTCATATTTTATTTATGTATATTCCGCATTGCATCATTTGATTCGTGCTCATAACTATATTGTATCATATTTTTCCATATCATTATATTATTCCTTGCATTTCCAGATACAAAGAATTTTAGAAGGAATGCATCTGGGGTTGACCCAAAGAAATTAATGCAAGCGGCACGGGTAGCCGGCCATTGTAGGTTTCTGAGGGTTGGATGCCTTCCTTCGACGAACCATCGGACCGTGGAAGCCCTAGAAGAAATTCGAAGGCCAAGCCACACAGACATAGGCAGGACCTTGCTACCGATGGGGGAACCATACATACATACATACATACAGCTAGGGATGCAAAAATATCCTGCGCTAGGGGAAGAGGATACCCAAGTAACCAAAAGTCACATAGCTACTTAATCTTGTACGTTTTAAGTTCACATTTGGCTGAGTAAAAGGAACTCGAGAGAAATCAAATCCGTTTTCCTAAGGTGCTTCATTTGGACTTCTGAACGAACCTAAATAGTCTAAACAAGTAGCATACAACATATTTGTGCGTTCTAAGTACCTTAAAAAGTCCGGATATCAATTCGGCTTATCGTGCTTCGTTACGAACTTCTTGCGAACTTTTTGGTTCCATGCGGAACTTCTTACGAACTTCAATGCGAATTGAGTTGTGTCAAAGTTTTCAAATGTTTTGTTTACATTTTCTTAGAAAATTTTACGAAGGCGTTCTTAATTCTCAAAAATGGATTATTTACAAAAAATAAGAAAGAGCGGTTTGTTTTATTACCGTCGCTGGCGGTTGGAACAAAATCCATTCATGGGCATGTTTTAAAAGATAAAAGGGATTTTTTGCATAATCGTTAATTTTAAATATTTTTCGTTTATCAAAAGAAAACTCATTTTATACTAATGATTATTTAAAATGCAAACATGTAGCTATAAATTGTAATTCTAGTTTAATTTGCATTTCTCTTCTACACACATTTTGTTAATTTTATTTGTACAATTCTTTTTATAAATAAAATAGTATAGCTTTCTAATAATATTTATTTCATGTTTGTTTTAAATGGATACATAAAATGGAAAATTAATGACAAAATGTTATTTTGAATCACTACTACAATCATCTCTGGCCTGGTCATCGGAGTGTCCAATATTAGAAGACATTTCACTCGAAATTGGTTCATCTAAGTCTGTTGAAATCTTTGATGGTTTTTATTTTTGAATGAGCATTTTCCGAGCGCCACGTCTCTGCCCAGTATTTGTCAATCGTTTCGTGGCATTTTTAAGCTTTTGTGTTGTGTTGTGAGTATTTTTAAGAAAAATGTTCAAATGTTAAAGGTTTGTCAGTATGGCTATTTTAGATGCGACTCGGCTTGATCCTGTCCAGGTACAATCGGCTTGAAATTTTAAAGAAAAAACAAATTTACGCCTGCAACATTCTGTTCTCTGACATTCGCCCTCGATGTTGGAATTGAGCCATTATAACTGTAAAACACAAAAAGCAAAATGTTAAAGTTTATCATTAATCGTCATGTTTTCTAAAAACTTACAAAGTTCCGTATGTATTCTTCGTTCCAAGCTGTTCTTCTGATTTGTTCAACTCTTACTATTTTCCCGAAGAAGAAATTAGCCCCTGCTGGAAGTTTCCATCCATCTTGCTGGGACTGCAGCTAGTTCTTTGTGTCCTTTGCAGTCGATTGTTTACACAACTTTGTTTGGAAGTATGTGCCAAGAATCTAAAATTTTATTAATAAAAAAATTACAAAACCAATATTTGAATAAAAGATTGCATTTATAATTACCTACTGCACGCGGAAAAATATGGTTTCGTTAAATGCACATCGGTTTTGTTGTTTACGTTTTCATTATTTCGCCTACTTTGAAAAAGTGAAGGTGAAATTCTCTGGTATATTTGAAATTCAAGTTTTTGAACCAACTACCCAGACAACGGCGACGGTTCAAAGGTAGCGTGTTCAGTCATCATCTGGAAGGTTCGGGTTCAATTCTTCAATCATGGAAATTTTTCAAGTAAGTATGAAATTCATTAAGTGTAGAGAGAGTAGAGAGGGTAATAGAAAGTGGCGTAAGATTTCAAAACTAAGAAAAATTCTAAGGCGCTTCATTTTTGCCATTTTTTAATTTTTTTTTCTGCAAAAAGTTCAAAAATCTAAGTCTCATGCAAAAGCTGAATAGCCTTCTATTCAGCTTTGATTATGGAACTTGAAAGTATCGATAAGAACTTAAATTTTAAGCTGTATAGAATGCTATACAGCCCTCGAGCAGGGCTGAGTAAGCTTTTAAGAGACTGGTTTATGGAACTTTTGGTTACTTGGGAATATTTTAACGTTTTTCTTATAAGGTTTTAAGGGCACTATTAAACTTGAAATATGAGAAGTGTTCGGATAGAAATTAGTTGGATGTTTTTCGCTTCACAGACTGGACTCGAATGAGCCCCTTTTATTGAGACTTAATTCGTCATGCCTGAACACTCTCTCGATAGAGATATGTCGACTGCATAATGCAATTACAGTGAAACACTGTTATACAACAAAAATAACTTAGTCAGCCGCTCAGGTTACTGATGGAGGTTTTTCCTAAAGGAATAATGGCGGGGAAGTTGACCTCAGGGGAAGAATGCAAGTCAGACCATCTTAGACATTTTGGCTTTGCCGTCGATAAGTTGGCTATTTGGAAGTATTCGAGTCGTGGCTTTTAAATTCGTGGAATTTCACTATTTTTGGCGGTTATTTTGTCGGCATTGTGAACCCGGGAAATATTGTTCCGTAAAGATCCGCGCAAGCGTTAAGTTGCCCAGTAGACCGCTGCAAAAACTGACTTTTTGCTCCCATGTGTTTTTCCGATTCCTTTTTGCTCTCCAATCATCCGTGTTAAATATAAGATGATTTGATCCATCCCTGAATTAGCGCGACGGGTTTTAAATTTGTATGGAAATTAGTATGGGGAAAGTTTTTTTTTACCAGATTAAAATAGCTAGGGAAGCGATTTTGGGTTTTATGCAAAAAATAACTTCTTCATTGGGTTACTGTATTCTTAAACTTCAATTTTTACTAAGGTTACTTTCAGCTAGATGCTACCAGAAAAAGTTAAAGCAGCACTGGAATCATGAACTTGCATGCAATTTCTTAGCTAAATTCTTGAATACAAGCTACTGCGTGGCATACACAAAGGCGTTTTAAATCGGGTAAAGCAGATAGAGAAAAAAACTACAGCACTATGTAGAAAGTAAGATACAAACTTTTTGAGATTATTGGAGATACACGGTGATATATGTGGTGAAACGTTCCCGAAATTCACAACCAAGTTGAAAAATACCACATACCGCGGGCAGTCAAATGACGACAAACACTTTCCCCTAAAACTCTCTTGTTTCTCGACCGATTTCTACAAAGTTTATAGTTTTGGAAAGCTCGTAACGTGACTTAAATACGAATTACAGCTTCAATTATTTTTCTCAAAGTTATTCAAAGTCGAAGAAAAAAAATCGTAAAACAGGATTCGGGAAAAGTCTCTAAATCAGTTGTTAAGTAATCGAAAAGAATTTCACTAAAAAAATTTCAGGCACTTAGAGAACGCAGCGATCCAGTGCAAAGCGAATTCTAGGTGCTAGAATAGTCCCAAAAAAAGCAGATTGATAAAAAGTTTTAAAAGAAACAGCTACCTTTCACTCAAGTCGTCAAAAATTTTGTGTTTCGTGTTTTAGAAATCTAAAGATGCCAAAATGTCAGAAATTACGTCAAATTTCCATTTCACTTTACAAAAATTTTCTACTGTAACGAGAACAGCTTTGGCGGTTGATTTATTAAAAATTACGGTTTTCACACCACTTTTTTACATTTTTAGTGGCCATGATCTTAAGAAATTTTCAAAAAATATTTCCATTTATGTAACATATAGCTTCTAACTTCAGCGTTCTCAGGCACTAAGTGATTTTTTTTTTCGAGTACTTAATAACTGATTTACAGCCTTTTTCCCGAAGCCTGTTTTTTCGATTGTTTTTTTCTTCGACTTTGAATAACTTTGAGAAAAATAACTGAAGCTTTATTTTTTCTGAAAACCGTATTTGAGTCACATTACGAGCTTTCCAAAACTATAAACTTTGTAGAAATCGGTCGAGAAACAAGAGAGTTTTAGCGGAAAAGGTGTTGATTGATCGCTTGCAGTATGAATAGGTATACAAAAAATGTCGGTATGTTTAGTGCTAAATTTGCAATTGATCATCTCAACTTCATTTTTGTGAAAATTTAACACAATACATACAGTTTTTGTGAATTAATGACAGAAAACACGATAAATAACGCATTTTTTTAGAAAAATCAACTTTATTTATGGTTTTGGACCTGATTATAACATTTAAAAAAAATTCATTTCCTGTGGATTCTGTGAATCAGTTAAAACAAATGATTCAAGAGGTTGTTTACCGAAATCGATTGAAGTTATATATACATAACTTATAAGTTATGATTGTTTTACTGTAATAATGGTGCTTTTTCTCTAAATAATACCACCATAGTGTAAAGTTAAGTTACTAAACCTAGTTTATGAAGAATTCAACATTATAAATCTTCACCTGGTTGAACGGACTGACTTTGTACTGATTTCTGACCGATTTCGGACCGATTCGGGACCGTTCCTTCGATCTGGGAAGGAATAACTTGCATGCAAGTTTTCAGTCAACGATGCCATGAGTGAAGCAAACTCGTCTTAGTTTTTGATAAACCTTTTCTAAATTCCAAATATCTTTGTTTTGCTCTTTTGCTACAACTAAGCATCATAGTACTTTCACATCATTTGTAGAGATTAATTCGAGAAATAGTATTCAGCCTTTTTTTTACTTTTCCGAAGTTTCTGTGAATCTGTAACGATTTTTGAATAAAAAAAATTGGTTCCCCATGTAATTCTCCATACAAAATTAAAACTCGTTGCGCTAAATCAGGACTCAATGTATCGCTTCCAAACTTTACGGAGATTTTTGTGTGTGAAAATACCATCAAAAAATGGTATGGGAGTTGTAATAACTTATAAATTTCAGATTTACCATACAAAGCCTGCAGCGGTCTAATGACCACTCGAAGCCCTGAACGAACACGGCAATCGGAAAAGACACATGAAGTCCTAGGAGATGGTCCTCATCAGCAGTCTTCAAGAAATGAAGCACCCGGCGGAAGCGGTACGATCGGAGCAGGAAGCGTTCGAGTCGGCAGGAGTTCCGTTGCGTTGCCCCCCATTGAGAAGCTGCGTGGAAGGGACAATTACACGTCGTGGGCGTTTGCGATGCGGATGATTTTGATCCGCGAGGGTAGCTGGTCTGCTGTGGAAGGAGGTTCTGATGGTGTGCCGGAAGATTTGAAGCTACAAGCTTTGGTCACCACATGCCTGAGCCTAGAAAGCTACAACTACAGCTTGGTGCAGGATGCGGTCAGTGCCGAAGACGCGTGGGCGAAATTGAAAACTGTCTTCCAGGATACCGGGCTAACAAGGAAGATAGGATTACTGAGAAAATTCACGTCGGTGCGGCTCGTTAATTGTTCCAGCGTTGAGGCATACGTGGACGAGTTGATGAGCACCAGTCACAAGCTCAGAAACGTGGGATTTGAGGTGAACGATTCCTGGCTAGCGGCGATTTTGCTGATGGGCCTTCCCGAACAATACGAGCCTATGATAATGGGGCTCGAAGCTTCCGGAACAGCGTTGACATCAGATGCAGTAAAGGCCAAAATCCTTCAAGACGTGAAGCTGGAACGTGGCCCGGTCGGCAGCAGCACGGACGGTGCTCTGTACAGAAAAATGAACTGGAAGAAATCAAGTGAATCAAAGGATGGTGGCAAAAACGATAAACTTTGCTACAATTGCGAGAAGCCGGGACATTTTGCCATCAAGTATCCACTCAAGAGGACGAAAGGAAGCAAGCCGAAGGGATTCTGCAGCATTTTTGCCATCGGAGACGTCAAAGCGGACGAATGGTATCTGGATTCCGGAACCACTGTTCACATGGCTCGCGCGGATCAACCATTTGTTGATGTGGTTACCATGGAGCACGATGTTAGGACAGCAAACAACGGTAACATGAAAGCTGTCGCCAAGGGAACGGTTCGCATGGAAACTGGCGAAGGACGAGTTGACGTTGCCAACGTGTTGAAAATACCTAACCTAGCAACCAACTTGTTGTCGGTGAGCGCCATTTGCAAGAAAGGTAACAAGGTGATTTTCATGGCCAAGAAGTTCTAGATCTGGGACGAGAGCGGCGAGCTAGTCATCACCGGAACTGAAGAAGGTGATCTGTATCGAGTTAGTCGACCGCAGAAAGCGTTTTTGGCGAACAGCATCGATTTTTGGCACAGACGTCTAGGCCATTTGAATGAGAGCAGCTTGAAGAAATTGAAGCGAATGGCAAACGGTATGGAGCTCCAAAATGAAACGATCGTTGATTGTGAGTCGTGTCTCAAAGGGAAGCAGGCACGATTTTCGTTTCCGAGCAGCGAATCAAGAGCCACGGAGCTGTTGGAGTCGGTACACTCCGATCTCTGTGGGCCCATCGAGGTGTCATCGTTTGGAGGCAGCCGTTATTTTGCAACGTTTGTCGACGATGCGAGCAAGAAGGTCGTGGTATATTTTCTCGAACGCAAAAACCAGGCGCTTGAAGCTTTCCAGAAGTTCAAGGCCAATGCTGAGCGACAAAGCGGCAAGAAATTGAAGATCCTGCGTACCGACAACGGGACGGAGTACGCAAACCGAGGCTTCCGAAAGGTTCTGGAGCGCGAGGGTATCCGGCATCAAACGACTTGTCCATACACGCCGCAGCAAAACGGCGTCGCGGAGAGGATGAACCGTACACTGGTGGAGAAAACACGGTGCATGCTGAACGATGCGAAGCTTGGTAAGGAGTACTGGGCAGAGGCAGTCGCGACGGCCGCTTATCTTGTCAACCGATGTCCGACGAGGTGTTTGGACAACAAGACGCCGGAAGAGGCGTGGTCTGGCAAGAAACCAAATCTTCGTCACTTGAAACTGTTTGGTTCAAGAGTGACGACCCACATCCCGAAAGCGAAGCGCAAGAAGTTTGATCCCAAGGCAAAGAACGGCACTTTTGTTGGTTATTGTGAAGATACCAAAGGCTATCGCGTGTATGACCCCGAGCGCAACGAGTTCCAGATCAGCCGAGATGTCGTGATTTTAGCTGAGGGCGAGGCGAACGCACGCGCAACGTGTGATGCGAAACCCGTTGAATTCTCCGAACTGAAATTTGAGGAGATCTTCGAGTCAGGCGTTGGTTGTGCTGGTCCAGACGCACGACGACCGGTCGATGCCGTTATCCTTCCTGGCATCGATAATGCTGGAAATGAAGTTGCTGGTGGCGGTGCCGGATCTGCCGAAAATGCGCTCCCACCGCAAATTCAAAGACCAGCTAATGAGCAAGGGTTGAGGCGCAGCGGTCGGGAGCGCAGGTATCCAGTCAAGTATTCTGATTTCGCTAGCTATGGATCCTTTTCTGGTAGAAGTATTTCCCCTCAGTTGCCACCCGAGACGGCCGATGAATGGGTGCTGATCGATCTGCCCGAGGGGCGGAAAGCTATACGGAACAGATGGGTCTTCAAAACGAAGCGTGGACCCGATGGAGTTGTTCAGCGGTACAAGGCTCGTCTCGTAGTCAAGGGCTGTTCCCAGAGGCCAGGTCTGGATTACGATGACCTCACCTCATGGCGCTGGCGGTGCGTTATGATCTGGACATCGATCAGATGGACGCCGTGACGGCGTTTCTACAGGGTGAGCTGAAAGATGAGGAAATATACATGGTGCAGCCGCAGGGTCAGGCAGTCAGTGTCCCAAACAATCAGCGGACAAATCGAAGGTATTGAAAATTATCCAATCATCATTCCTTAGAGATGCGGTGCTTTATCGCTTTGGTCTTGCAGGCAGCAATTTATGTGGTTGTGATGGCTAAGGTGCCGAATTTAATAGACTCCCTTTTGGTTCGATTAAAACCACCCAACAGGTTTCAGCAAGAGATGTGCTAGCGCGTGAGACTACATGTACGAAAGCTTCGTCCTCTTTTTTAAAAATTATCAGTCTCCGTCTATATTAAAATGATATAAACAAACTTACAAAAAGCAAAAAAATAAAAAAAAAATAATTATCAAACTTTTGAACCGTGCTTAACTTAAATCTCGATACCTTGTTCCAGCAATAGGAAAAGACTGATGGGGATTAAAAAAAAAACAAGTTTTATATCAACGAGTTTTACTTGTATTTTATTTGATCGAAACTAGTATCCTCAAGTCACACACAGTTATGCTTCTTCTGCAGTCGATTATCCGTACGAGGTGTTTTTATCATTTTTATTGTAGTTTCTGTTACTTCCAGTTAACCTAGTAGTCAACCTTATTTTTTAACAATGAATTGCATGTATTGGGCTTATACGAAATATTCGGCTGTGTTTCTTCATCCAGTATGATTTTACAGATTTTGTTGTTACTGTTTGTAAATTCTTTCATCTCTGCAAGTTACACAATCGATGAGCTTTATTGAGACAAATGTTTTGTATAATTACAGTTATCTAACATCTTTGTTGATTATACAAAAAGTAAAAACGATGTTATCTATAGATTTATTATGCAGTACCAACCGATTGACTAGAATGTACGGATTTCCATTGATGAACGATTGACTATCAGACAGTTAATAGTTTTCTTTCAAAAGCTAGACGATGTATTACTTCTAAGACATGCATTCGAAGAGCTCGAAAAATTCAAAGAAGTTTTATGAAGGATTGTAAAATCCGCTTATAGACAAAGGAGAAATTTAGTCTTACAACAATTCCTAAATAAGTCATGGGTTGGCTTAAAATATATTTACAAAATTGTTCCTAAACAAGCTTATATCGTCATATTTGTTGCGCTGTTGCTGATAATGATGATACTCCTCGAAGTAGGACAGCTGATGATGGTGGTGATGATGATGATGATTATGCCCGGTGGGTGGAGCAGCGAATGGTTTGAAGTTGAACCCGTTGTAGGAACTGCTGACGGCTGCAGCGGCCACGGCAGCAGCGGCAGCTGACGAGAATGAGCTAGCACTGTTGGTGGTGCTAACACTTCCGGAACCGTACTGGCTGCCACCGGAATTGCCTCCGGACACGGTTGTTCCAACGGCGGAACCTGTGGCTGGGGACAGTGCTCTTGAACCGCTTCCTGGTCCTGGTCCCAAAAAGGTCGTCGACGATGCCGGCCGATGGTTTGCGGCGGCATAATGATGGAGTGTCGAACTGGGTGACAATTGGTTTTGTCCTGTCGATGGTGGCAGTTGGTAGTGATGGTGATAGGGATGATGATGGTGGTGAAGAAAATTGCTACCAGCTGCCGTAGTGGCCAACGGATGCTGCAACGAACCCGGGGGTGGCGGAAGAGGTTGTAGAGATTGATGCGCTTGTTTTTGTCGTCATGTCATCAGTGCTTGTCCGTTCGTTCCATGGACGCGCATGTGTCTGTTAAGATTTCCGGATTGAGAAAATCTGGAATGGAGGGAAACCGATATTACGGAAACGCTGTCATGTGCCATCCTTATCTTTGAATTACACCTATACCTCGTTTTACGGCTAGATGCGTTCCAAAAAAAAAATGGCCGTTGGGCAAAGCGACACGCCGTATAACGAGTCATAGGCACAATTTTCCCGTCTGTTCGGATAAAGTGTTGCCATTATCATTAAATTGTGGAACGACTAAAAGTGCCATCTACGAAGCATATCTAAATATCATAACGGGATGTTTGGAAAAATGTAAACTCATATTTTTGTCGCCAGAAGAAGTGAAGATTAAGGTAGCCTGCGAGAACCCAATGGCCACGCACTTTCAACTTTAATCAATATTTTCTTCGAAAATCAACGACGAAACAACTCGATAAAGTACCTGAATTCAAGAAGGTCGTTATAACGAAAAGCCGTTTAACGAGGGGAAGGGGGGGGGGGGGGGGGGTTGTCGAGTGTACTTACCTCAATAAGCACAGTTTGCATTGGTACGGTTTTTCGCCACTGTGTATTCGAAGATGTTTGGTCAGTGTCGAGCTATCGGAGAAGGCTTTCTTGCACGCCCGGCACCTGTAGGGCCGTTCGCCGGAATGGGTTCGCATGTGCGTTGTGACGCTCGAGCTTTGCGAAAACCGTCGATCGCAAATGGGACACCGGAACGGTTTCTGTCCGGTGTGCGTACGGATGTGTGCAGCCAGGTTGGCGGCCTGGCTAAAGCTTTTGCTACAGTCCGAACACCGGTATGGCCGCTCGCCCGAGTGGGTCCGGAGGTGCGTTTTGAGTGTGCTGGGTCGAGCGTAGGTTTTCCCGCACAACCGGCAAAGGTTCGGTTTATTGTCTCCACTTTGGCCGTCGCTGCCGCTGCCGTCCTCTTCCTCATAGCTGATGCCAAGTGATTTTTCGGTTTTCATTTTGAGCTGGAAATCGGTACTTTCGAATTCCGGAGGACTCTTTGGTGGAGAGTAGTCCGCACTGGATGGTTGATAGTAGGATTTTTGGAAAGCGGGCGAACTGTTGGTTTTGGAAGATTCCAGTAACGGCGAAAGGTTCTGCGATGACGAATTCGGTGGCCTGAAGTCGGCTGTGAATGAATAGGTAGCACCAGTAGGATAGGGAACCGGACTCAGTAGAGGTGGGTAAAGTACGTTAACCGAGGATGATGGCGTCTGTGGCCCCCATTGCATCTGGGAACACTGCATTCCAGGCATGTTGCCATCTGCTGCACCGTAACCGTGCATCGTCATGTTCATGCTGACGTTGACGCTCATACTTGGATAGATGGGCGTTGAATGTTGTGCACAGGACGTTTCGTAATAGTTCGAGGGATACCCGGATGATCCTCCCGATTGCGATTGAGCTGATTGACTGTAGTGCGAGCTGTTGTGATGGTGTCCAACCGGCGACAGGAGCATCTGGTGGGGATGTACGGTGTATGAGAGTGAAGCTTGTGGTCCAGCACCAGCACCAGCCGAGACGGAACCAGGAACAATCGGACAGCTGGGCGAGGGTGATTGCATGTGATGCTGAGGGTCCGGACTCTGCTTTAGTACGGCGTGTTTCAGCGATAGTAGCACGTCTGCCACGTCGTGTGATGGGCGCTCGGGACGACTGACGGGATGATTGTGATGAAAAAAAAAAGAATCAATTATGATAAAATCGTAAAAGAGCAAATAATTTAATAAACTTTTAAAGAGTTGTAGATTTAAAGCAATATCAAATATTTAACAAAAGTAAAGCGTGATCGGTAAAAATTTGGTCAAGGGAAACTGCGTGTAAATCGGTGAAATCGTTTATTTAAAAAATCAAATTAAATTTCTTTTTCAAGTTTAATTAGTATAAAATTCAGGAAAATATTCAGTTAGGCTTCCGCTTTTCCAAATCCAAAATGCCGGGCCTTACGCTTAAGTGCTGCCATCAGATTTGGTACAGCCACCTTGTCCACCTTCTTCGCCACAGAAAGCCAGTTTTCCTTGAACTGCTGCTCGTCCTTAGCAGTTTTTTTGGGTCTTCTTTAGGTTCCACTTGACAATAGCCCAGTACTTCTCAATTGGGCGGAGCTCTGGCGTGTTGGGAGAGTTCTTGTCCTTGGGAACCACCTGCACGTTGTTGGCGGCGTACCACTCCATGGCCTTTTTACCGTAATGGCAAGATGCCAAATCCGGCCAAAACAGTACGGAACAACCGTGTTTCGTCAGGAAAGGCAGCAAACGTTTATTCAAACACTCTACGTAAATTTCTTGGTTGACAGTCCCGGAAGCTATGAACAGTTTGACAGTTTCATATGCTTGAAAATATCTGCTACCTTTCCCCTTCCTTTTGCCGTATAAAACTCCTGTCCCGGAAGCTGCTTGTAGTCGGCTTTGACGTAGATTTCGTCGTCCATTACCACGCAGTCAAACTTCGTCAGCATCGTCGTGTACAGCCTCCGGGATCGCGCTTTGGCCGTCGTATTTTGTTTATCATCGCGATTTGGAGTCACTACCTTCTTGTGAGTCGATAGTCCGGCTCGTTTTTTGGCTCGATGCACGGTTGTAGACGATACATTCAGCTTATTTGCGGCATCTCGGAGAGAGAGGTTAGGGTTTCGCTTGAAACTACCGGCAACTCTCTTTGTCGTCTCAGCGGCTTCCGGTTTTCGATTTCCCCCCGATACAGACTTCCTGGCTGTCGACAAACGTTCCCCAAACATTTTACATTTGTAACGGTTGATTTGGCAACTTTTAGCGATTTTGCCAGCTTTGATACGCTGCACTTTTTCCTTGGACGGCATTTTGACAACTGAAGAGTGAATTCCAAAATCAAAATAGGAGCAACATTCTACACACACACACCTTCAGAATGAGGGGTGTTCAGTTTTTATAAATGCAATACGTCAAGTTGATATCGACCAAATTTTGACCGCATCACCCTTTAGAGCAAAGAGAAACTGCAATAATTAAAAAACGATGAACAGCTTTACGAAAATTATCCTCGTAACGATGCCCTTAGTGCCTTTGAAACTGTACGAACGTATGGAAATCTAATTCACAAACCGATCACATTGAAAATGCCGAAAGGTTCCAACAAGTATCAGCTGGACCGACCATAAATTCTCTAGCGCCCAAGATGGCAGCCCAGGGACCTTAGGCTAACAATCTACTGCTCCTGATAAATCAATCGTGACGGAAGCTGGGACAAGAAATAACCGAATCGGAACTTCGGCAACGACTTTTAGCATGAAAATGCGGATTAGAATTGGAACTTGGAACGTGTTGACCCTTGCCCAGCCAGGTAAGCTAGCTCAACTTTCTAGAGAAGCTAGCCGCCTCAAGCTAGAGATATTAAGACTGAGCAAAATGCGTTGGCCTAACACTGGAGAATACAAGACAGAGACCGGGCAAGTACTGTTTTACGAGGTGTTGGATTCTTACTAAGCTCGCAGGCCCATGCGGCCCTCATAAGATGTGAACCGATAAACGAAAGATAATCGTAGCCAGATTCAGAACACGGGTTAGAAACCTTACAATGGTCCAGTGTTATGCGCCAACTGACGTTGACGATTTGCAGGAGAAAGAACCGTTTTACAGTCAATGGGCGATGGAAGCGAAAAGTTATTCTTTCTCTCCTTAAGAAAAACGCCTTTAGAACTGTCAAAAGTTGGGTGAAATTATAGCTGCATCCCACTTGCACTAATGCAAAACCATCACCCAAATTCCTCAGCGCTTCCATCGCCTATTGTGTAACGGGTTAATAATGCAGAACCTTTTCTTTGTAAGACCAATATCAAAAACACATTGAATTGACAGACACGACTGTAAATATTAACATAATTCTGAACCTTAATAGTCTAACCAAAATAAATAATCATAAAATTAAATTAGTTCATTTCGAAAACGAAAACATTTCGACATTCCATTTCCAAGCGCCACCCTAGGCGAACAATCATCAAAACCATTAACACGCTATTGAAGGCGTTAGACCAACCAACACACTTCCAACTTTAAACATTTGGCTTGAGATGCCGTATTCCGTAGACCACCGACGGCAGACTTTGTTTGCATCAGGTGAATGACCTCCTTCGGGATGCATTATGAACCTAAAGTTTGGGGAAGAAAAGATTGGTTTCTAATTTCGGATTTGGAAGAGGAAGACAGGGGCTATCCGAGAATTCGCGAGAGAGGATTTAATTGTTTAACTTTGCGATTCGACTAAGTCGGATCGGGTAGTTCCGGTCTCGAAGTTAAGCTAATCCAGTAAGCCAGATGACGAAAAGATCGCCCGACCCATTTATTTCCGGTGATTAGCGTAGGCAAGATCGGTTATCTTTCGTCGTGAAAATTAGTTAGACTTGGTAAATTGAACACTTGTGATTTCCTTTTTTAGTATCCTCAGTTAATTTACCTTCTCTCGATTAGCCCACACTAGAGCTAGAAAGCATAGGTTGTGCAGTGCAAGTAGTGTTTACGACATTTGTTCGACCTGAAGGTATGTTGTGATGTGAAGGTAATCACGCCAGTGAAACCCCGTGTAAAACGCTGCACTCTTTCATGCCAGATACAACTGCACAACCACCTAGAGGAAGTCGAGGCACCACCAGGGTCATCAGCGGCGCACGCCCCAGCCGAAGCGAACACCGCTGTTGCTGACGGCTAGCAGACACCAACACCCTAGCCAAGCAGTGATACACCTTTAGTAGCGCCGCGCCGCGATCCCCTCGCTATCACGAGAACCGCGGTCATCACCTTCATCGTGGTTTCCGATCAACAGCAGACCACGACAGCTAGCTAGAGAACATCCTCTCTAGCTGCGCCGCAATCCGCCGACCAAAAAGTTTCGTTGAATCACCGCAGCAGAACTACCACCATATGGCCGTCAACTAGCGTGGTAAGCCAGGAGAGCCGCAGTAGTTCACCGCAGAACAGCAAAAACGGTGCTGCCCAAAACCCCACCAATAATTAAGGAAAACGTGAGTACTGGACATACAAACAACATGTTGTTTCAGCGATCGCTTTGAACCGTTTGTTATCCGCCCACAACTTTTGCAAGATTTATGTTGCGCGAGCGCGAGAATTTAGTCGCTCTATTAAATCAGCAGACTATGAAATTAGTCGGACTGGCGAGCCGCATAAAGAAGCCATATTATCGAATTTTGTCATTCGTTCCACATGAAACAATAACAGATGGAAACGAACATCGGACGTATTTTTGTGGTACAAAGCACCTAACATCTCCACCACGAACACCACCAGCAAAGTTTTGAGAGAGAGAAGGAAATGCTTAGGCCTAACAACACACTATAAATGTAAACAAACACAGCAGCGAAAAGCACAATAAACGGAATGTTTTCCAGAAATAATAGTCGGCTTCGACAAGTCTCGAAAGAAATAATTTAAAATGTACAATTAATTAAGGTATTGGGGAAGGGGGTTGCAAGTTGTTTTTTTTGTTCGCGTTTTCCCATTTTAGATGTTTTTTACTGCGGAGACTGGCCGCGAATCCAGTCACGATCATTCCTTCATTAAACCGGGGTAGAGGGCGGAGTCTTGTACGACGGCTTAAACCCTGGTAGTTTATCTTTGGGCCGAACAACAGCTAACTGCTCTTTCCTCGAATTTCTGCAGGGTTTCGTCTCGTCTTCGGGGCCGCCTCAAAAGGGCAGAAGTACGAATCTCTTTTGGAGACCCTTCCGCTTCTTTCCCAAAATAGGGAATCGAAAAGAACTCGCGACCGAGTCTCATCAGCTGGGCAAATTAAGACAGGGTAGGTGCTCTTCCATCCGGAAGTGGCGCTTAAGCCACCCACTTCAAACAGCGTGGTTGAGAACATTCCGAAGCGTGACATTCAAATCCACTTAGGCGACTTCAACGCAAAGATTGGCTCCGATAATCAGGGCTTAGAGCGCATCATGGCTATGGGGCGCCATGGTCTAGGACAGATGAGCGAAAACGGAGAGCTGTTTGAAGAATTTTGTGGCAACAACAACATGGTGATCGGTGGATCGCTCTTCCCCCATCGACCAGCACATAAGGTCACTTGGGTATCCCGAGATGGCCGAACAGAAAATCAAATTGACCACATCTGCTTCAGCTAAAAATGGAGAAGGAGCCTTCTTGATGTCCGCAACAAACGAAGCACAGACGTTGCATCTGATCATCACCTCGTCGATACGACGTCCGCTGGTTGAAGAATCCAGAGGTGAAAAAGGCATACATTGAACAACTTGAATCCCGAGCCTCGGAACTACCTGCAGACGGATCAGTCGAAGAACAGTGGTGTGGAATCAAGAATGCCTTTATCACGAGGAGCCATGGTCGGAATTAACCAGGAATTTACCGGGTCAGCCAAAGCAGCCGCCCTCTTACGATATGCGGAGCTGGAAAAGGCAGTTAAATGAGCTTGTAGGCGAGACAAGCGAGCTTGAATAAATTACCTAGCCGAAGAGGGAGAAAGAGCCTCCGCCATTGGAGATATCCGATTACTATATGACATTTCTCGCCGCCTTAGTGGTTCTAGGACTAATGCTAGAATGAAACAGATCAGCTCAAACGTTGGACTGAGCATTTTGAACAACTTCTTCCGAGTCACAAATAGCGAAAGCCAACAAAATCCGCAGCTCAAAGCGCCAACAGTAAGTCAAGGCGTTAACTCGGAAGCGCCCTCGCTGGCTGATATAAAAGCGGCAATCAATCCGGCAGATTGCATTCCTGCTGAGAAGCTCAAAGCCGACCCCGCCTTGCACCGTCTTTTCGCTGACATCTGGGATACTGCAACATTCTCGGCCGACTGGATGCAGGGTGTCCTCGTAAAGGTCCCGAAGAAAGAAGACCTGACCGAGTGCGGTAACTGGCGAGGCATAACGTTGATCTGTACAACCCTCAAAGTACTCTGCAAAGTGATCCTGAACAGGATCCAGGAGAAAATCGACGCTACACTCCGACGGCAACAAGCTGGATTCCGATCTGGACGATCATGTGTGGACCACATCACAACGCTACGAATCATACTGGAACAAATCACGAATTCCAGGACTCTCTTCTACTGGTGTTCGTTGATTTCGAAAAAGCATTCGACCGACTACCACGAAAACAGCTGGGATGCTCTAAGGCGACGAGGAGTCCCAGAGAATCTAGTCCATCTCAGGTCTTTGACGGCGATGTCTTGTCTGATCCCATCCCGGTAGCTGCTGGAGTTAGACAACGATGTATTTTATCACTTTGTCACCGCTGCTTTTTCTCATCGTAATGGATGATATCTTGACTGGATCTATTGACTTTATACCATGGGTGGCCAACATTTTCAAAAGGCGGGGCAAATTTCAGACATGTTAATGGCTGACAGGCCAAAGAAACAATTTTTTCTGGAGTAGTGAAAAAACAACAAAAAGCCATATAAAACATTTGCCTGGGTCACATCGAGTATAGATTCATCTGAATAAGAAATTTTTGTTACTTGTTTATTTTTACAAATTTTGCTCCATTTGGAAGATAGTAGAAGAATTATGCAAATAGGAAATGAGTTATCCCTCCCAACTAACGTATGTATGTACGTCAATCTTTTCAAGGGATTTAAAATCTCCTCGGTTCATTTATCCTAGAAATGTCAAATCATGTGACTAAAATGGTCATTTAATCAATTTTATGGTCTTCAAATATAAAAAATGTTCGCACTTTTCTAAAGTTTTCAAGTTCCCTGTTTTCCATAGACAAAATGATAGAAAAATAAAAAAAAACACCGAATGGAATTGTTGAAAAAAAAAGTAAAATTTTCAAGCTTTTGACTTTAAAAAAAAAAATCAACGAACTTCAGACTTAAGTTATGTCATAAAAAATATTGATTTTTCAAAGTACGGACTTCAATCTCAACTCAATCCAACTCTTTTCATTTTGTACAGTATGTACAGTATCTCGGTTCGACAAGTGTATTGGGAAAGCCAACTATAAATAGAATGAATCCAAATTTGATAATTTTAAAATCATTGCACCTCTTAAAATTAAAAAATTTTGCTATAATAAATCGTTCTTCTCAGATATTTGTCAGTGCCAAACAGGTTCTAGTTGAATTCTACTACCCAACTCTGTTTAGTTTTTCATTATTTATGTTCCTAAATACAGAGCACGTTACCAATTAAAACATAGCTGGATATGGTTCAATTTTCATTAATATACATTGTTCTGTTAGGGGGTCGGACATGACAAGATGTTAGGTCGAAGGTCGCTAGGCCGCGGGATGTTCGACCGAATAGGACAATAGGCCGAATGGGACATGATATAAATAGCATAACAAAAAATAGCAAATTGGAAAAAATACAGAGAAAACTTTCTACATTTTATATAATTTGCAAATGTTTTTAATTTTGATGGATGAACGAAGTTGTTGAAATACGATTCCGATACGATCTTACTATCTTTCTAAGGCTATCCAAACTCCTCAATATTAAAACTAGAGTCCGCTTGAATGCTCTTCATACTAATGATATGTAGTCACCAAAACCCAATCGAAAAACATTTAAAAATGTGTGATTAAATTTACAGATAATGTGTCAAATACCGTACAGTTTTGATAATTTAAAAATTGTAATTGTTTTTGTATTCAGTGACGGTAGCTTTTTTTGTAAAATTATATGAGGCCCTCAGAGCCGAAGGGGTATAAGTGGAAAAAAAGATCGATTTTGAGTAAATACTGTCAAACGATTCTCATTTTTTAATTTTTTTTTTGGTGATTTTTTTAGATTTAAAATTATATTCGCATACTTTTACGTTCGAAAGAAAATTGCAAAAGTTCAAAAAATGTATGGAAATGGCCAAACACAACAATGGAAAAGCGTGTTTTCTCGAAATTAGTTTTCATACACTTTTACCCCTTAGGCATATATCAATGCAAAAAGATTTTCAGATCTTTGTTTTGAATTTAACTAGTGTAGATTCAGATACATTTGTCCAAATGATATTTATATGCAGACCAAGAAAAACGTTCAATTCTAGCGTAACATTTAAAAAGGGCGAATCTGCTAAATGTAAACAAATCGAGTTAACGGTCATTCCGGATGTACGCGGTTGCACTTAACCTAATTAACGCGGTTTCATCTTAAAATCACTGTACTAAAATCACACAAAACGGCCTAATTAGTTTTTGCGTGTAGGACCAATGGGCGAAACTTCAAAACCAAAACAAAAACGGCCGATCAATTGGGCGAAACTTGCAGGCTTAACTAAAATCGTAAACAAAAAAAGACGAAACTCGAAAATCTCTGAAATTTAGTGAAAAAAGTTAAAGATTTTGATAACCAACGAACAATAAGTGAATATAATCCCCCTTTTTTTAATTTGTTGAACAAAAAGTGGTAGATATTTTAAATAGGATTTGATTAGATGTTCCGAAATTTCAAACGCGTTTTTCTCGTTTCGAGCTAACTGCTAGTTTCGCCCTTATGAAAAGTTACGCTAGAATTCTTAGAGCATATGCTCTACCATACGGTTTTTTTCCAAAAAGAGCTTCGCGGGCCACAAAAAGTTGATCGCGGGCCACATGGCCCGCGGGCCATGGTTTGGCCACCCATGCTTTAGACCAAACCGAGGATTGCCGTGGAACCCCTCGACAATGAAGCAACTGAACGACCTCGACTTTGCTGACGATAAATATTGTTTTGTTCGCCCAAAACAAATGTTCGATGCAACTTTCCCTTTTCTCTAGGGTGTTTGTGTATTTCATGTGTTTGAAATATGTATTAAAAATAATAAAGCAACTAAGGTTTTCTCTGACTACGGCAATGTTATCCCCCATCAACCTTAAAACTTTTGATATTTTAGCCGTGTGATTATCTGTGGACATTAGTTTTTCAGAAGCCTGCTTGTTATCTCGTAGAAAACATTTACAATTATCAAGAAATAATTACGAAATTCTAATTATTATGTCATTGTTGTATTGCTTTTGTCAACCTCATTGGTTCAAGTAGCCAATGGTAATAGATCTACTTTACTCTTTGTAATGAGTCTCTTCTGAGGGTATCATTGTTACTTGAGTTAAACATTTATTATTGTTGTGTTACTTCTCAGACACTTACCTATAGGAGGCAGCAGCAGCGGCAGCGGCAGCAGCCCCACACGGCGAGAAGGGAAACAAACTCGGCAACGGGTCGATATCCAGCGGTTGTAGGCCCGGGAACGTACTCATATCTTCACTCCAGTAGTTGTTTAGATTGGTCTGTGGACTGTAAAAAAAGGATTAAATTGCAGTTTTGCAGAACAATTAAATAACTGAGCTGGGCAGCCCCAGCTTCGGTAATCGTCGGCGTCGTCGAGTCCCCATCGTGGGTCTGGAGTGGCCCCGGAGATTCCCATCATCGAAACGATGCCAGTTGTGTTGTATCATATCAAAGTGTGGAGAGTCAAAGCAGGAAGGCTACTTCAAGAGCAAGGCTAAGCCCCGTAAAGCTGTAATCGATATCTGCCGTACACGTTTGCGCATGCGAAACTATGCAACCCAGGAGGACCACAAAAAGGAGAGCGCTATTTTGCGGTAACCATTGTGTACATATCTACATACATTAGGTGATTGTGAGAAAAATCTATTCGAGAAAATAAGTGCTCAGCATCAGTCGAGGAAAGACCACAAAAGGCCCCGAAGTTGCCGGTGGAGTTGAACGGTCCATTCGTTTTTTTTTTCGGCAGAAAGTGGCTGTTGGCTGTCTTCAGGTCTTCCAAAACAGGACGATGGGAATGTGCGGTTCCACAAAGTTCCACCGAATTTGGCCACTTCATCGGCCTTTCTCAGATCGGTATAATGGCTGTCAACCATTATCAATACTGACTGACACGGCGGAGTATCCTACTCATAAGCCATCATACGGCCACATCATGGGACATGAATGACCGCCACCAGTTCAGAAGTAACACAAAACGTTAACCGCGTACCCAATCACGTTGATACATGTGGTTTTATGTTTTCGATGGAAACGTCCATCCAATTAATTGGCTCCTTCTAAAAGGAGCAAATGCAAACTACCGAAACTTTGTAACATTCCAACTGCACGTTAGAGTGCCCCAAATGACCCGACTTTTAAAAAAGTTATGCGCTGCTGGCTAAAATTGATCCTAGGCCAGATAGGCCAGATAGGATCACGGGAAGGGGTCGCTCAACGAGCCTGAAGTTTGTATGGGATTTTGAGACATTTTGTTCTGGAGAAACAGAAATTAATCAGTTTTCCATAAATAACTTTAGTTCCTTTCAGTCGATTTCTTTCGAATACAGTTTTTCTTAAAGCTCAAATTATGACAAATGTTTCATACAAAGACTGCATTTCGATTAGGGTTAAGATAAAGAAGGTGGTATTAGGCTTCAAATATGGGCTAACTTGTTTAAGGGTGGTATTCATCTGGGGCAGGAAGACTGAATAAAAAAAAATCGTTCAAACTTCAAATTTCTCTCATCAATCTACCGACCAGTGCGAAGATTCAAAATTTACTTTCTAATTTAGTGATTATCAATAAAACTTTTTTAATGCTGAAAAGCACTTGTTTTGCATTAAACAATTATTTAATTAGGTTTTGTTCTGTTCTGGCAAATTCTTACATGTTCAGGTGTATTAATTCGTTCAAATTTCGATGAAGTTTTGAAACTGATAAATAATAATTGTTTGATTGATGGTTGTTCTAAAAATAGCTAAAATGACAGAATTAGTTTTTTGACAGTTCCCATGGACCGAACAACTTTTTCATATACAGTTTATTATGTCAGAATTGACAGACTGGCATCTAGCAATCTAGCTGGGGTATTCGATTTCGATGTTTCTTTTGAATCAGCTGTAATTAACTCGGAACTTATCATCGAAAGTTAAAATTTGAACGATTACAAATCTTTTCGAAAATTGCTGGCTTTTTTGCCGAACAGTAATAACTTCTTTATCATAACTTTAATCAAAATACAGTCTGCATTAATCAAAAATTATAATTCAGCAAAAATAAAAAATAACGGAAAAAAGAGCCACGCGTCTTCATTTTCATGTGAAGAATGTGTCATTAACCATTCCACTTGAAATGATGCACGAAAATCGTTTGAGAAATGGTTTGCATCAAAAAATGGAAAAACATATTTATTGAATTCTTCTTCAAACAAAATGGCGTAACGTGAGGCATCAGGTTTTGAATTGCAAGTTTAACAGCAATTTGAATTAAAGCCGTTATTTAAAACCTCTGCCTAATTTTATACTTCTGCAATTCTAAGAATCTTAATCTTAACTCTGAGTCTGAAATCTATAATAGAAACAAAAAAAAATTAAAGCACCTGTAATCTATAATTTTCAATTCCAATCAGACTCAATCTCAAAATCTGAAATCTTAATCTTAAATCTTAAACCTATAGCTAATATGAAACATGAAATCAAGTCTGAAATCTGGAATTTCGGTTTGATTTGCAATCTGTTTTGTCAGTTAGAAGTCTAAATCTTAATCCGAAATCTGAATCCTTAAGTCATGATCCGGGCAAACTTACTAGATTCTAAAATTGATCAAAACATTCCGCAGTTGTGAACCTTGTTCAGCTTTTACAATTTACAATTTTGTCAGCATATTTCAATTTGACTATAAATTTTTAATATAAAAAAATAATCACATTAACTTTCTTTTCAACTCAAATAAGAATTAAAATATTTTTCAAATTTTTTTTACATTTTATTCGTTTTGACTTTTTAGTATCATTTTGGGTGACACTCATTTTTTTCGTTTTTGGGAGTAGGCAATGATTTTTGCTAAGCGCACGCGTTTTTTTTCCGTTCGCGAAAATTCTGCAAAATTTTTTATTTCAGTACGTAAAACAGTCGAAATGTCTCAAAGTGAAAGCTGGAAGGAAGTGCAGAGTTATCCATCGTCGGTTCCGAAAATTTAGAGGGGAATAAGTGATAAGTAATATCATTAAACGAATTGCAAACCGGTAGCTGCAGAAACGGATTGCGTACACATTGAATTTAAATTTTATTCTCGTGTGGAAGTCAGGGGTTGTTAGAAGAAGTGCGTAATGTGACGATTGTTCGGTAGCGGCATGTGAAAGTTTTGAAGTAATTTTGTCCCTCGAAAATAACATATCTACATAAATTTATTGTGGATAGCCTCGAACGAGTAGGGAGAAATCGGCTCTGATATGTTTTAATTGGCCCAAATGCGGTCTACACAAATGTATTTTTTTTCTGCGCTCGGCTTGCTGTGATCGATTTTTCCCTGTAGTTCACCTGTACCTATCCGAATTTTTATAATGTTGAATGAATCAAAAATATCTGTTCAGATTTGTTTACATTGCAACGTGATCCCTACAGCCGGTCTCCTGGGAATGTGGTCCCAAAATGTGAAGGATAAAAGAATCAACACAAAAACATCGGTGAGATAATTCCTTTTATTGAATTGCAAGAAATTGTATATTCATTCTCCAACATATACAAACAAGTCGATCTTTTACTAAAAAGGCTAAGGTGATAATTTTTATAAAGGTAATTGCATATATTGCATATTCAGAGAAAAATTGGATTTTCGCAACGGTAGTTAGACCCGAAATTTGACAACCGTAATTTGACAGCTCTGCTGATAGGTTGCATTTTCGTCAGTGTAACCGAAAAACACTAAAGCCAATCATCATATGATATGTAAATCGTTTTTTTTAGATGCACTGAATTATTATTTGAATGAATAAATCGACTTCTCGGCGAGTTTTGTAAATTATTAGATATCGATAAGAGTCGGTTACTTTAAAACATCTAGGGTAGAAGCACTAGTTATTGAACAGGTACCAGATATTGAACACTAGTAAAACATTTACCGATTAAGACAATAATGTACAGTAGAAAAATGAAACAAAATTCGTTGTGCCACTGTTGGAGCATTTTCTACCTATGTTCAAATTTTTATCAAGAATCTCGGACTCTTAAAGCCACAATCCCCGAAACTTGAATATGTGTTCAAATTTTAACTTGGTTTTTCGACTGGATGAAGAAAACAGCCTATTTTTGATTGGGGGAAAATTGGATAAAAGACAAATAAACGTCTAAGATAATGATATAGTATTTTCAACTCAGTCTTTTTAAATGATTTCTGGAAGAGTGGCAGCCTTTATCATCCTTATTTTCTTAAAATTTAACAAATTAAAGTGTTCAATCATTGGATCACAGAAAACTCCAATGTTTCAATTATTGAACGTTCAATCTTGCAGTACTCGTTTCGTAATGAAATGCATGTACCAGTTATTGAACAAACATCGGTTGGTGTTAGGAAATGTAAACAAACTGTTTCTTGGTTGCTAGCTCAACCAAAATCGCCCCTGCAAGGCATACTATCAAGTGAAATACCCCTGAATATATGCAATGATATTCAATGTTTACGTGTTCAATAATTAGAACATTGCCTGTTCAATATTTGAATCATTGTGTTTAATCATTGGGACAAAAGTAATTTTGAATCAAAAGGCTTAAATAATAATTTCAAAACATATTTCCTCGAAAAAAATATATAGATTCGAAGCAGTGAAATAAGCTTAAGCTACGCTATCAAAATTTTATCAGAAGAACCTTTCGTTATTATTTATTGGCCACAAATGTGTTGAATTCCAAATGGTGTTCAATATATAGTGTTCTTACCCTATGACTTATTTGAAACATTCGTTGTACTGTATATTATGT
This sequence comes from Uranotaenia lowii, assembly GCF_029784155.1. Classification (NCBI taxonomy): domain Eukaryota; kingdom Metazoa; phylum Arthropoda; class Insecta; order Diptera; family Culicidae; genus Uranotaenia; species Uranotaenia lowii. The sequence goes on along the minus strand of NC_073691.1, from coordinate 165,673,984 downwards.
GATAATGTTGAATGTTTGTGTTAACTCAATTCATTCAAATTTTGGATTTCAAGTTTAGTTTCTATTCAATATTTCTGTCGCGCCAGCACTTAATTTAACTTCAGATGTTGGACTTCCAACGAAGGAAAAATATGTTTGTACTAGATTTTCGGAAGTATTTGTGTTGTCAGTTCCCAAACAATGCACAATATTTGTTTGATTGAGTCGAGTCTTTTGTCACTCGGAGTTGGAACATCACGAGGGGGGGGGGACAATAAAAAATAATGCGAAAAACAAATAAATTGGAATAAGTTGCACGGAAGCTTGTATGCAAAAAAAGGCATACTATATCGATGCACGAAACTTCTAAATCAAGTAATTTTTTATCGAATAATTCAATCCAGTCAAGAAAACAAAAGGTGAAATAACTTCCATCATCTTAAATTTGTTTTTTGGTCTTTTAATCTTTCAGATATTGGAATTTTTTATCGAAATTTACATAAATTACTTCAAACTTTATTTATTTCCCCCTTCGGGTTTTTTGAAATTTCGAAGGGGGGGGGGGGGGGCGTGACAAAAGAAGAAATTGATATTTGTTGCAGCCTAAAGCTGTTTAAAGTTATTGGTTTTTACTTAATATTTAAATAATTAATCACGGTTTCAGGATTTTTTTTTTCATAAAACAATTTTTGAATAAACATGATAAAAATACTACGTAATTTTTAAAGTTGCATGCCATCAACATTTTTCAGTCGTTTTTTTGGGGATTTTTATCTGCAGGGATAATTCATCGCTCAAGATTTTTCAGTCGTTATTTAAATCGTTATTTAAATGATGTGTAGGAAATAAGATGAGGGTGAATAAACATCTGAATAAAACAGACAAAAGAATAATATGAGTTTTTGACTATTTGTTCCGAACGCAAAAATTTGCAACAAATTCAAAGTTTGAAAGAAAAATTCATTATATTGTATGTTAATCCTTCGATTTTGTGTATAAAAATGCGGAGAAAAACAATTCGAAATAAGCTCTGCATTCTTTTTTCTTCTTCCTTCTGATTGAAGTTTCAATCAAGTTTACCATATACCAAAAGTTCTTTAAATAGGTAAACAATGTTCTAATCAGAACGTTACCATGTTCAGTAAACATTTAAATGGTTTGAAATGTTTCTGAAAAATCAGGATTGATTCTGAAACATGATGTTTGTCTTAGTAAAAAAACGCTTGAAAGTGTTCTGAAGATTTATTTCAGTTTCAAAGTTCGGTTTCCATGTTTGACGTTTGCGGTAGTGCTTCTTCTTCTTCAGGAAGAGTTGAGAAAATCCAAAATAAGTCTGAAAGAGCAATATCAATATTATCAATATTACCCTACCCTAAACTAAGGTTGCCAGAATTTTTTCCACTCCCATCCGGGCCTAGCAATTCCGGGCATTTTTTTAAAAAAACCAGGCAAAATCCGGGCATGGATTTCAATTTTTCAAATAAAAAAACCGGGCAAAATTTTGGTGTTATTATATATAAAAGCAAAGAAAAAACCAAAAAAAAACTTTGATTTTTTTTTGGTTTTTTTGAGAAAATTGTGAAAAAATCCGGCCAATATCCGGACTTTTTTTACGATATTCGGGCAATCGGGCCGGACCGGACATTCTCGAAATTTTGCATCAAATATCCGGGCAAACTCGGATAAAACCGGGCAATCCCGGGGTTAAAGATTGAAAGTCTATTCATAATCACATGACTTTCTGGCCATGTGGTTATGACCCCTGATGGCTCCGACCCTCATTTAAAATTCAAAACTTCTCTACATTGCACTAGAATGCACTAAAGGATGATACGGTCAAAATTTGGTCAATATCAACTTGACGTATTTCTTTCAATTTTGCATTTAAAAAACCTGAACACCCCTCATTTTGAAGGTGTGAGTGTGTAGAATGTTGCTCCTATTTTGATTTTGGAATTCACTCTTCAGTTGTCAAAATGCCGTCCAAGGAAGAAGAGCAGCGTATCAAAATTTTGCTCGCGCATCGCGAAAATCCGAGCTACTCGCACGCAAAGCTGGCAAAATCGCTAAAAGTTGCCAAATCAACCGTTACAAATGTAATTAAAGTGTTTGGGGAACGTTTGTCGACAGCCAGGAAGTCTAGATCGGGGGGAAATCGAAAACCGGAAGCCGCTGAGACGACAAAGAGAGTTGCCGGTAGTTTCAAGCGAAACCCTAACCTCTGTCTCCGAGATGCCGCAAATAAGCTGGGTGTATCGTCTACAACCGTGCATCGAGCCGAAAAACGAGCCGGACTATCGACTTACAAGAAGGTAGTGACTCCGAATCGCGATGATAAACAAAATACGACGGCCAAAGCGCGATCCCGGAGGCTGTACACGACGATGCTGACAAAGTTTGACTGCGTGGTAATGGACGGCGAAACCTACGTCAAAGCCGACTACAAGCAGCTTCCGGGACAGGAGTTTTATACGGCAAAAGGAAGGGGAAAGGTAGCAGATATTTTCAAGCACATGAAACTGTCAAATTTTGCGAAGAAATATCTGGTTTGGCAAGCCATCTGTACCTGTGGCTTGAAAAGCAGCATTTTCATAGCTTCCGGGACTGTCAACCAAGAAATTTACGTGAAAGAGTGTTTGAATAAACGTCTGCTGCCTTTCCTAAAGAAATACGGTTGTTCCGTACTGTTTTGGCTGGATTTGGCATCTTGCCATTACGGTAAAAAGGCCATGGAGTGGTACGCCGCCAACAATGTGCAGGTGGTTCTCAAGGACAAGAACCCTCCCAACACGCCAGAACTCCGCCCAATTGAGAAATATTGGGCTATTTTCAAGCGGAACCTAAAGACGACCAAAAAAACTGCTAAGGACGAGCAGCAGTTCAAGGCAAACTGGCTTTCTGCGGCGAAGAAGGTGGACAAGGTGGCTGTACAAAATCTGATGGCAGTGGTTAAGCGTAAGGCCCGGCAATTCGGATTTGGAAAAGCGGAAGCCTAACTGAATATTTTTCCTAAATTTTATACTAATTAAACTTAAAAAAGAAATTTAATTTGATTTTTAAATAAACGATTTCACCGATTTACACGCGTTTTCCCTTGACCAAATTTTGACCATATCACCCTTTATATGACTATTGATTAGTTTTTTTCTCACTGTCCTTTTTGTTTTCAATAATCTTTTCTAGTCCACCTTCTGTTGAAAAATGTTGTCTTTGGATGGAGTATTTGAGGCACTCATTGAAAAACTAATCCGATACACTACTGAGTTCGATCTTGGGCTTGAACTGACATCACCTCAGCAGGCAAGTGCCCTGCCGATTGAGCTGTATAACCAGCATCTTTTTCAATTTCAAAATCCAATTGAAAAATACTTGATAAGTAAGGTGGTTTGCCTTAAACTTTCGAAATCAGTTCTTGAGCTTTGAGGTTATGTAATGGCTTTTCGGTCTTATCGATAAAGTATTAAAATACTTTTATTTGTGCTTCATCCAACGTTTCAAATACTATGTATTCTTTTTCAAGGAACCAAAATTGAATAGGAAAGCATAAAACATATTTAAAATGATTAACAATTTATCATTAATCACTTACTCGGACATACGTGTTATCGTCCAAAACAGATCCGCTCCTATAGCGTTCATCGATTGTCGATATTCTGGCTACAAATTAGAATTCAAATCTTTATTCCAGTTTTAAAAGTGAGGAGCTTTAAAAACACAACAAATATCCACAATATTGATTGTCCAATAATAACTACTAGGTTCAAAAAATAATGACTGCATACATTTGTAGGTACTTACCCGAGAGCACCGTTGTGGTCGAGACAGTTTCCGCAGTCCGACACGTAATCCGATCCGTGCAGAAGCCCGGGAAGGGGAAGGGCGATGGCGCTGCCTGCCTCCTGGCAGCTAGGACAACCGCTCCCGCCGCAGGACGATGGACATTCCTGGAACGGGAACGGCATTGGAATGTTCAGTGAGGTTATATTTATTTACAAACGATACAATTATTTTAAAACAAAACATGACCGGCAATTGAACCTCAATTCACAGAATTCCTGGGGACCTGAATAATTATTTGAAAGTTGTGTTTTGTGAAATACGCGTAGTCTGGAAAGTTTTCGATATCGAATTCGTTATCATCAATGGAAAGTTTCAGCAATTTGAACACGAATGTTGGAATCTGTATGAGAAGACTGTTTCTTCCTTTTTAGCTTAACGGTGATAGTTGGGGACAATCATAAGCTTCAGTATTAGTTCGTTGCATTCATACAGTTGTTTAAGAGCGATTGTGACGTAACGTGACGTCATCACGGAGTCAAGCGTTAAGCGCCGAAATGTAGTCATAAAACTTATTAGGAGAAATGTTTGGGACGCAAATTTTTATTATTTTTTTTAATTAAGATTAATCACCGTGAATTGGAGAGCTAAGTTGGCCTTGCTCGAGTGCAGTCGCGTTTATTTTCGACGGTCGCATTTTGCATCGTTATTCCTTGTATTTTTTTCCTTTCCCGAAATCGATTTCAATTGCCTGTTGAACGGGCCTTATATTGACGATCTAAAATTTTACACAATTCTATCCAGGAGTGAATATTAGACCAGAGATGTTAAAATCGCGAGTCTACATACTCGCACTTTGCCCTTCTTTGCAGAACGATTTTATTTCGTTAAACTCAATCTGCAATGATGCTATCTAAAGTTCAACTCGGAAAGCATCAGGAAGTAAGCTTCGGGTAAACTCGGCAGGAGTAAACAGCAATCGGGGGAAACATCAACGAAGCAAACGAACAGTTCAGCGAATTAAAGAAAAAATCGTTTTCGTTCGGCAGCCGAACACATCAATCGGACAACGCATGGGGGCGTGGCTAAAAGTGATAGATACAAGGGAACGGGAAACGAGCGAGAGAAGGGTGCGAGGAATGTTAACTCGGTCCGTCGGGCAACGATCGCTCGTGAGCATTCGTGTACGGTAAGCTTCGTTCTGTTGTTTCATTGGTGTGATTTTATTCCTGCGAGGAGGGGAAAACATCAACTCGGAACTGTTCTCTTCGTTTTGTGTGCAATCACGTCATGATTGGAACGAAGATAAAATCAATCTGCACACAACAAGTTAAACTCGGAAAAAATCAGCCGAATGATTCTTTCCGAGGCGAGTTTAAACACCGCTGTATTAGACTAGTTCACTTTTCAGCTTTTTTTGCAAATCAAAGCCGGACTCATATGGGTTGCTCCTAAGGCATTTTCAAGTATTTCTGCCAAATTTGAAATCTATTGAACTAATTTCTGTTCTGTGCAATGAGTTTTTGTGAAAAAAGTCCATTTTTCTTTAAAAAAAATCTTATGAGAGTACTAGCAAGCCCCTTTGAATCTGAAACGATAATTTTAGGATGCATGTAGGTTGATATTATCAGCAGTATTATGGATCTGTTTTAGATGATCGTTCAAAACAAACCGAATAAATTAAAAAAAATCATAAACTACCAACTTGTACAGAAATTTTACTTACGAGTTGAAAGTTAAAAATCTGCAGTAAATAAGAAAAAAATATTTTTCGCAAAAGCTTTTTTTAAAAAGCTAGCCCTCTTTATTACCTTTCTTTTGATGTAATAAACATACAAATTGGATATATAGCGGTCAAGTTATTTACAGATGTTTGCAACAAATTGGAATTGATAAAATATTTTTCAATCAAGTTTTCTCCACACCAACTTGTACACAAGCAAAGATATTTTATTCAATCTAGTACCCCATGACTGGGCCGGGAGTTAAAAAAAGCGCGCGCTTTGATCAAGTTGTATGCAAGGTGCCACGTTTTTCAGGTTGCTTGAAGCTAAAACTTCAATAGGAACATAATTATGATTTGAAAACTGTTGCGAAGGCAACCAAAAAAACAATTTCCGTTTTCGTAACGCGATTTATTATCGGTTAAAAAAATCCTGGTGGGTACAATTTAAACGTTAGTTTTTTATAATAATAGAAAAGCCTTTAGAAGGACTTACGTTTGTGGGTTTAGTGGTCGCTTCAATGCTATTTTACCCAGAATAAGAGCTGATTTCCACTTTTGAGTGGCCTATAATTTCAAATTATTTCAAGGATTAATTTAATGTTTCTTTTTTTACAGGTGTATTATTACCTCGATTCGCTCAAGTGGTCACTGGATCAAGTCCAGATTGCACCGGTCGCATTCAATGCGTGGATGTAGGAACGATTCTAACCTAGAATAAATTTACGGTTCTATCATCCCGTCTCACAGTACAATAATCATACCTACAGTGGTTCACAAATCCCTGGCGAGTTCAACTCGTATAGTTTAACCACTTAAGAGAATCTTATTAAATCTTACTTTTAAACAAACTGACTAAGAAACTTTATCAAAAACCACGTTGGTAGCTATCGCAAAAGTATTCGTCTTTCTTCTCTGATCCCAAACTTCTATTCACGCACGTCATCAACGAAGTGAAGCTTACAGGTGCATCTAGTTGGATTTGTTGAGTTGTGTTGGTTCGCAAGGTGAATTGTCGCACAAGGTATGTACGCGACACTCCCCCGCAGTGGGTGGACCCTGGTCCACGTCATTACCGTTTGCACCGACGTCCAACACCGCTAACTTTACCGCTGGTCTCGTCAGGATCCCACCTACAGTTTGTACAACCGCTGAACGAATTTGCCCATCAGTCGATGGGTTGGTTGCGATGATGCGCCCTTTAGGCCAGCAGTTCCTAGGTGAATTTGGATCAGCTACTACAACGATGTCACCAATCTTCAAAGGATCGGTAGATGTAATCCATTTTGTTCTACGGGTTATCTCCGGAAGATATTCTGCTACAAAACGTTTCCAGAAGGAGTTGGCTATAATTTGAGAAGTCATCCAAGCCTTACGAACAGCCATTCCGGTGTCGTCGTTTAGTATTAACGGTTTGCATCCAGAAGAAGAGCTTTGAAGAAAACTGTTTGGTGTCAGCGCCGGGGAGGCTTCATCATCAACTGGCACGTAAGTCAGCGGCCTCGAATTGAGAATATTCTCAATTTCTATAAGTGCGTTTCGCAATATTTCATCACTTGGAAGACGTTGCTTTGGAAGGACGTTTGCCAACACCCTCTTCACAGTCTGGATAAGCCGTTCCCAGCTTCCGCCCATATGGGGAGAGGCCGGAGGATTGAATGACCATTTTGTGTCTGCAGAAGTGAACGCAATAATCATCTGTTCCTGATTTACATTTGCATATGCCTGTTTCAGCTCCTTGCTAGCACCTACGAAATTAGTGCCACAGTCGCTTATTATTTCTATTGGAGTGCCACGTCTAGCAATAATATTCCGAATGGCCATGATACATGAAGCGGTATTAAGTGTGTGGGCAACCTCGATATGTACACCACGAGTCGTCAGGCATGTTGCCAAAACGCCCCATCGTTTTTCTACACGTCGTCCAACAGAGACTTCCATTGGACCGAAATAGTCAACCCCCATGTAAGAAAATGGCCGGGTATACGCGGCAAGGCGAGTTGAAGGAAGGTCGGCCATACGAGGCGGTTTTGGTTTCGCAGATTGGTTTTTGCAAAATTGGCAATACTGTCTAACATGATAATAGGCTGATCGAATTTTAGGAATATAGAACTTAGTTCGTATTTCATTTATAACTGCTTGGTGCATTTGATGATGGTATTTTTCGTGGATGCCAAGAATTATCAATAATGTAACGCGGTGTTTTCTAGGGAGTATAATTGGGTGCTTACCTGATTCATCCAAGAATTCACATGCACTCAAACGACCGCGTACACGCATTATGCTGGACTCATCCAAATATGGTTCAATTTTGTATAATGAACTCGATTTCGGGATTTTGCCATCAACCTTCAGGATACCCCATTCGTCAGCAAAAACCTCGCGTTGTGCATTTTGAATCAAATAATTCGAGGCAACTTGCAGCTCTTCAGAGTTTACGGGTCCAATATAACATGTTTTTCGAATATTAGAAGGAAACCGTTGAATGTATGCTGTCATTCGTAGCAATTTACTCCAGTTTGAGTATCTAGTAGGCGGTATGATCCACTTGACATCACTACAGCTATGATGCAGTACACTGGGACGCAGTTCTTCATTCGTAGTTGCGAGTTCCGGCATGATTGGCCATTTTTCTTCAGGTAGCAGTAGATATCGTGGCCCACAGAACCATTGGCTGGAATCTTCAAGACTAGGAGCGCGCTTCCACTTTGTGGCCTCGTCCGCAACATTTAGCTTAGTGGGAACCCACTTCCACTCGGCAACATTTGTATCTTCTAGAAGTTCACTTACGCGATTAGCGACAAACATGGAATAACGCCGATGATCGGAATTCAGCCAGCATAAAACATCGCGAGCATCCGTCCAGAAGAATCTTCTTGAAATTTTATAGCTGTGACCTTTTTCGATGCTTTTTGCCAAGCGTGAACCTATGATAGCTGCTTGCAGTTCGGAACGGGGTATCGATAGAAATTTCAAAGGAGCGACACGACTTTTCGCTCCGATCAATGAGCACTCCACGTTGCCATTCTCTTCGAACCGAAAGTAGCTGACAGCAGCGAAACCGTTCTCGCTCGCATCCACAAATGTATGCAGTTGTATTCTATTGCTGGATCGTTCAGATGTTTGGAGCCGATAGCATCGGGGAATTTTTAACGTTTCGAGTGTTGGAAGAAATTGTAGCCAGGTTTTCCATTTTTCGTACTCTTTATCACCAATTGGATCGTTCCAATCAATGCCGGATCTCCAGACATCCTGAAGCAGGATTTTTAAAAACATTAAAAAGTGTGCGATTAGTCCTAAAGGATCATAAATGGACATTAGAGTACTAAGGAGTTCTCGTTTAGAAGGACGTTTGCCACCTTGTAGAATTTCAATGTTCCTCTTGGTAAAGATTTTGTACGAGAATACGTCTAATGTGGTTGACCACCACATTACAAGGACCTTCTCCCCAGCGATATCAGTTGCAATATCCATGTTTTTTTCTGGAACCAGCTCAGCACCCAGGGACTCAAGAACGTAGGCAGAATTCGAAATCCAGTTCCGCATTTCGAACCCAGCTTCCGAGTGAATGAGATGCACTTGTTTCGCCAATTTTGTGGCTTCCTCTTCGGTTTCCACGGAAAAAAACATATCGTCGACGTAATGGCTACTTTTGATTACCGCTACTGCTTTGGGGTAAGTTGTTTGAAAACGATCAGCGTGTTTGTTCTTGACGAACTGAGCGCAACTGGGAGAGCATGTTGCTCCGAATGACATAACCTGCAGCATGTACGTGTCGGGGTAAGTCTGGTTGTTGTCATCGCACCAAAAAAACCTCTGACAATGTTGGTCGTCTTCATTCATGAGCACCTGGTGGAACATCTCGCGGATGTCACCTCCTACTGCCACCAGGTGCTCCCGAAACTTAAATAGAACTCCAGGCAATTCTGTTAATTGATCGGGACCTTTCATCAGAACGGAATTTAAAGAGGTTCCATTGGCTGCCGCTGCTGCATCCCAAACGATCCTTAACTAACCGGGTTTATTTGGATTGAACACCGGAAAAATCGGTAAGTACCACACTCGGGCTCGGTGAGTTTCAATCTCAGCAGGACCCAATTTACGGGCGTATCCTTTTTCAACGTAGTCTTGCATTTTTACCTTCAGTGCGTCCGCGAGTTTAGTATCTCGTGCTATTCTGCGCTTCAAACAATCGTAACGCCTAAGCGCCATACCACGGCTGTCCGGCAAACGAACATCATCGTACTTCCAGAGTAAACTCATTTGATAGCGTCCGTTTCGAAATGTCATTGAAGATTCCATCATTTCCAGGGCGCGTTCATCTTCTCTAGACATGGGCAACTTTTTCAGTTCAACTATTCCCAAATTTTCGAGGGAAAAGAAATTTTTTACCGCATTTTGTAAACCACCAAGTGAATCGTCGGTAGAACAATTATGGAAACTCGAATGAGATGCATAAAGTGCTGATGGTTTTGTTGAACTGGTTCTGCCAAAGACAGACCAGCCTAAACGCGTTTTCGATGCTACGGGTTCGCCTTCTACACCTTCTCTGCTATCCAAAACGTGACTCGCTCTTATGTTGTTCAAACCAATTAATAGCCCGGGTCGTACGTTTAGGTATGAGTCAACCGGCAGGCCGGATAGGTAGTGATGTTGCAAGACTAGCTGATTGAAGTCGAGTGACTGTGGAGGAAGTTTGAGCTGCTTAACTGTATGAACATCCGAAAGCCGAAGTAATTTTTGTTCATTCCGAATACCTGATATTTGAACTGACACTAGCCGTGATGCATCCTCATACCGACTGGTACCTGCGGTCCAATACAAACACAGTGGACTAGAAGGTCCTTCCAAACGTAATTCCTGAGCCAAATCTTCCTCAAGGAGTGTCAAAGACGAGCCATCGTCTAGAAAGGCATGCGTTCGAATTCGGGTTCCGTTGTTGTGTAGTGTTACAGGTACATAGCGGAACAAAACTTGATCCACGGTGCTACTGTGTTTATTAAGATGAACGTTGGTGAAATCTTTTCGAGAATCATCTGGAGTGGTCGTTGATTTCGGTACCATTGTTTGGTTGGAGCGGTCGTTATGGAGCAGATAATGGTGTTTGCATGTGCATCCCTGTACACCGCATGGTGTGTTCCGTCGGCAAAATCCACTATGTTTTTTCAAGCATCGTCGACACAGGCTACCCTCTCGCACAGCGGTCCACCTGGAGGCCTTATCCATTTCTAGGAAAACTTGACACTTTTCTACTGACTGACACTCATCCGAACAGATTGTGCAGTAACTCGCGGGGGTTGGTTTCTTATGTTGATTCGGAATAGACTTTACATTTTGCTCTGGGGATGACTCACGGTGCGCGTGCAAATATCCGTCTTCTTTACGATGCCTTCTAGACTTATCGGGAACACCAATGGGAAGTGTGACCGTAACTGTGCTTGCTGCCTCTCCTAATTTATACAACCACTCATTGAAGTCATGCAAAGTAACCCGTTCCATATTTTGGCGATAAACCGCCCAAGTTAGTTTTATCATTGGGGGTAGACGGTCTACCAACTCTTGAAGCAGGGTTACGTTGTATAGATGGTCATCGAGCTTACAAGCTTTAACTGTGGCTACCAAATTCCGTACTTCAATGGCAAAATCTACTAAAGTTTGCAATTTTTCTGCCTTTGGCGCTGGCAAAACTTGGATTTTCTGGATCAACGTTCGCACGATTATTTCTGGACGACCGTACAGCATTTTCAACGTAGAAATTATGCTGTTTAAGTTCGACGGATGCATCAATTGACTGCAAACGGATTCCCTTGCTTTTCCTCCTAAGCAACGTTGTAGGCGTGTGAGATTTTCTTCGGACGTGTAACCACACATTCTTGTGGTATTCTCGAATGTAGCCAAGAACAATGGCCATTCCTCCGGATCACCGTTGAACGATGGCAGTTCTTTAGGGATGGCTTGGCGTGCTGCGACTTGACTACGATTGAGGAGCAACGGGTCGAAGCTGTGGCGATGCGTTTCTGGAGGAGCGACATCGTATGGAGAAGAGTGGTGAGCTGGAGCCCCTGGATGTGAGATCGATATCTTTTCCGGGGGAGCACCGCCAGCCGCTTTCATAAGGATTTCAAATCGCTTTTGCAGGTACTTTTGCTCTAACCGCTGCTCTTCTTCGAGTAGCTGTAATTGTAGTTTGACCGCTTCCGAATTTCCCGACTGCTGGCTGGCTTTCGAATATATAGAAGAATCGTCATCTTCTTGCTCCACGTCAATCACTTCTTGAGTACTCGTACTCTGACTGGCACGCGCATTGCTGCTCGGTTTCAGCGTTGGATTTTCTCCGGTACAGGCTTGGCAGCTCCATGGGCGATTTTCGACATCCTGGGAAACACCTACGCAGTCAAAGTGATTCCAGCTTTTGCAATGATCGCATTGCACCATTCTGCTGTTATCGGCGGATTTACATACGGCGCAGTTGTGTTTCTTCGATTTATTCCTCTTTCCATTACCGGGTGCCATCTTGCTCTTTTCCGGTAAACGATTTTTTTAATATGTTGCGAAGGCAACCAAAAAAACAATTTCCGTTTTCGTAACGCGATTTATTATCGGTTAAAAAAATCCTGGTGGATACAATTTAAACGTTAGTTTTTTATAATAATAGAAAAGCCTTTAGAAGGACTTACGTTTGTGGGTTTAGTGGTCGCTTCAATGCTATTTTACCCAGAATAAGAGCTGATTTCCACTTTTGAGTGGCCTATAATTTCAAATTATTTCAAGGATTAATTTAATGTTTCTTTTTTTACAGGTGTATTATTACCTCGATTCGCTCAAGTGGTCACTGGATCAAGTCCAGATTGCACCGGTCGCATTCAATGCGTGGATGTAGGAACGATTCTAACCTAGAATAAATTTACGGTTCTATCATCCCGTCTCACAGTACAATAATTATACCTACAGTGGTTCACAAATCCCTGGCGAGTTCAACTCGTATAGTTTAACCACATAAGAGAATCTTATTAAATCTTACTTTTAAACAAACTGACTAAGAAACTTTATCAAAAACCACGTTGGTAGCTATCGCAAAAGTATTCGTCTTTCTTCTCTGATCCCAAACTTCTATTCACGCACGTCATCAACGAAGTGAAGCTTACAGGTGCATCTAGTTGGATTTGTTGAGTTGTGTTGGTTCGCAAGGTGAATTGTCGCACAAGGTATGTACGCGACAGAAAACTAATGCATTAATATTTGAATAACTTTTGCTCCTATTCTTACGATAATTAAATTTTAAACATCAAACGATTGATAATAAACAGGGCTATATTAACAAGAAAAGATTTTGTGAAAAATATTTTTTTCGGATTTACTGCAGATTTCAAACCTTCAACTTGTAAGTAAAATTTCTGTACAAGTTGGTAGTTTGTGATTTTTTAAATTTTTTCGGTTTGTTTTGAACGATCATCTTAAACAGATCCATAAAATTGCTAATAATATCAACCACCATGCATTCTAAAATTATCATTTAATATTAACAGGTTCAAGAAAAATGGACCTTTTTCACAAAAACTCATTGCGCAGAACAGAAATTAGTTCAGTAGATCTCAAATTTCGCAGAAATATTTGAAAATGCATGAAACAATCCATATAAGTCTGGCTTTGATCTGCGAAAAAAGCTGAAAAGTGAACTAGTCTAGTGAATATGCCATACAATACATTGCTAGGGATGAACCATCCCAGAGGATGAAAATCCAGTACAAAAAAAGCAAAACATTGCACGAAATCCAATTTTCAATAAAAAATGATAATATTGTTGAAATTGGACAGGTAACCCCACAAGGTTATAAACTCTTTAAAACGAGCGAAGAGAGCAGTTGTTTCCAGGAAAAGACCTCAGAAATGTTGCACAGGACAATAGAGTAATGTTAATCTACATATTTCTTCGCCTGAGGCCACGTGCACGTAGTTTATGGTACTTAGGATATAAATATTTTTAACGTCTATTTCACTACAACACATGTAGGTGTGTCACTCGAAGTTCTAAAAAGCTATTTTAGTATAATTGGTTCCCATATTTGAGTTGTGAAATGTCTCTTATTTTATTTTTGATTTGTAAATTGATAGAAAAAAACGATCACTGCCACAAATGTTCACCTCAGTTGTATAATCCTTGACTTAGCCGAGTGCGAACTTATTATCGTAACACTACACTACAGATGATGGCAACAGTATTAACGATACTTGATCTAATAAATGTACTATTAACTCCGGTATAGAATTTGGGAACACACTTGTTTAATCCGCATAGGTGTTTCAAATATTCTGCTTCACCAATGATGGTATACTAGAGTTGAACTATGTTCCCCGAAGAAACTTTCACTCTCACCAGAACTTTCTTTGTCCGCAATTATGTATGAACCAAAGAAGGATTGCGTCAAACCGTTACAACCGGAGGGAAAAACGAGACTGAAATCATCACCGTCCACGCCCGGAAGAGGATGCTGCGGATGATGCTGTAACGTTTCATAATTTTCACCTTGGACTTTCCCTACTGTGTTCACCCTCCCCAGAAAACCATCCCCTATTGCTGAAGTAGCAACACCCTCTCTATTTCGGCCATAGATTCTAAGCGCTTATTGCCATGGTAATACGGCGAAAATTCTCAGCGTACACACACAGACGTACATACCTGCGGACTGTCGAGGGGAATTCCGAACAGGGGATTGTTCGGAACGTATCCCGTTTCCGGTTCCATGGGAGTTGTGCTACCGGTGCTGGCACTGCATGATATATACATAGCTCCACCCTCGAAACACCAGCGCGTTGCTAGGGCGGTTGCGAAGGTGGGGTAGGAAGGTGGAACGGGGAATGATGATAATTCTTTCTCGCGTTGCTATAGCTGCAGGAGTTTTCCCCTACCGAAGAATGCGGAATCTGAAAAACAGATGGAAAAACAGCAAAGTTTTAACATTGATCAAAATGGGAAATCGACAACAATACATAACATAGCAAATTATCAGATCAGTTGATTATAAAGGCAACTGTTACATTCACTTCTATGAAGAAAAGCAACTGAAATTCCTGTAAAATGGAAATTCGTTATTTTCTGTAGTGCTTCGACGAATTTCGTTGCAATTTACAGTTTATTCAATACACGTTTAACGTTTATTTGACTCGACACCGGCTCCGCTCTTGAACTACATACCAGTACTTAGTACTAAATTTTAATTGGTTTCACCCTGTAAACCCTAAAAAATAAGAATAAAAGGAATTAAAATAAAATAGATCGACTAAATGGGGTGTCTAACATGCGGGAAAATTGTACCGAACATTTGCCAAATGTATAGACGAAATATTTAAGTGTGAATTGGTAACTTTCGGCTCCTATACGTTTTTCCGATACCTTTTGGGTCATCAAGTATCCATGTGTTTTGTTGCTATGAGCACAGAGAACAGACGCACAAGCTCGACCGAAAAATCTTCAAAAAAAACTCTCGTATAGATATAAGTACAAAATTGACTTGAAATATTGCCATCTATCGCGCCGTTCAAAAGCTTCAAATCAATTTTCGAAGTGTCGAGTTTTCAAAAAAAAAAACTTTATCGCATATGTCCACAAACGTCTTATTAAAATTCTGATAGACGGCTGCGTTTTATTGCTAAATAAATACTAGACCAGTGGTTTTCAAACTTTTTTCACTCACCGCCTCCTCTTGAAAAAATTTTCGAGCTCAAAGATGGATCGTTCAAAACCATTAGCTTTCTTTCTTTCTTCTTCTTCTTATTCTTTTACCAACATAACCAAAACGTGTAAGCATCCTGGAAAATGAAAAGACTTGCGTCCTTCATTTTTCTTTTCAACGTTATCTCTGTTACATAAAACATGCATTGCAGAGATAACTACGGCCAGGCCAACCATGTGGAAAAATCCGCAAAAGATTCTGGAGCAAGGGGAGGAATAAAGCGTGGAGTTCCCTACCAAACGCTTCATATGGATGACGTCTATACCTACAGCATAATTTGAAAATAGCTACACTAATCTAATGACATTGTGTATTAGGAAAATAATACACTAATAACGTTTAATATAATGGAAAAGGTTGGATCTCACCAAATAAGTCTTGGAAGTTTTCGACTAGAAACCTCTTCCTCTAGTATGGACCAGCTGTCTTTGAAATTCCTTCCGAAGTCTCCCAACCAGGATTCAGCATGCCGAAACAAAACACGAATTATTCCGGGAACTACCACCAGTCACTTAATCTATCATTTTCCTATCATTTCTATCACTGTTTAGTTCTAAAATTTTTTTTTTTTTTTTTTTTTTTGTTTTTGATAGGAGTTTAACCCATTTAGGTCATTCTTCCTCGATGAAAATGGTGCTTAACCCATTAGGGTCATTGGGGTGGTTTTTAGTTCAGACTTTATGCAAAAGTTTGGCTTTCCGAAGGAAAGCCAGAACCTTGGTCTCTTCTTCCGGGCAGTTACTTAAAATTTCCCTTAGGCTTGTTGCAAGACGGCAGGTCTGTCTGATAAGATGGTATTGAGGACATGTAACCAAGATGTGTTTGATGGTGATTTCTGTGTCGCAGCATGGGCAGATTGGAGGGTGGCTTTTAGTTAAAAGATGTTCGTGTGTGAGGCGAGTGTGGCCGATACGGAGGCGGGTAAGAGCCCTTCTTTCATTTTGGGTCGGTCTGTCTGTCCATTTGACCGTGGAGTTTTTTATTTCACGCAACTTTGCATGGAGATTGGAGTTCCATTCGATGTCCCAGGATTCTTGTAGAGATCTTCTTATGAAGTTGAGGGCATCTTGTTGAGGAATGGCTATCGGCGGGGGATCCGAAAGCGTGGCTGCAGCTGCAAGTCGATCGGCGGCTTCGTTACCGGGGATTCCGGCATGCCCCGGTACCCAGCAAAGGGTGATTTGCTTTTGGAGAGCTATTTTGGTGATGGTTGGTAGCCAAGGGTGTTTAATGTTGCCGTGTGACAAGGCGGAGAGCACACTGGCCGAATCGCTGAAGATGACAGTTTTTGGATCGTATGTTTCAGCTGCTTTTAGTATTGCGAACGCCTCGGAGCTGAAGATCGAACATTGCGATGGGATAGGTAGGCTTAGATTGTTGTTACCATTGTATACGCCGCTCCCGACTCGGCCGTTGTTGGTTTTGGAACCATCTGTGTATGCGTGAGGGAGGTGGCCAAATTTATGTTCCACCAGCTGTCTAAAGTGGGCTTGAATGATTGTTGGGGGATCATTTTTTTAATAACTCGCATCAGGCTTAAATTTACTGTGGGAGTTTTATCGTTCCAGAAACTAATACGAGGTTCTGGTCTGGGCCCGTCAGGTTGGAGAGGAGGGTGTTCGTTCTAGCAACCATTTGGTATTCGCTGGAGCCCCCATTTGAGAGCCAACGCACGGCTTTTGATGATAGAAGTTTAGCGATTGTGTATTGGAATGGGGTTTGGCCGCTCTCAGCCATCAGTGAACTGATTGGGCTGGTGCAGAAAGCGGAGCCAATGATTCGTATGCAGCTATTGTACAGAGGTTCCAATTTGTTGATGATTTCTGAACTAGCTCGGCTGAGTAGGCCCAGCCCGTGTAGGATTGAAGGAAGAAACCAACCGTGGAGGAAGCGAAAGAGAGAGTCTCTGTGGGCCTGGCTGGTTTTGTTGGCTAGGATTTGAAGGATGGATAACTTAGCTTTGGCATTCTTTCGAATCTGGTTCAGATGAAGATTGAAGTTTAGTCGGTCATCCATCCAAATACCAAGTAGGCGGGTGGAGCGGGTCAGTGGTATTATTTGGTTGTTGATGGTGAGGTCGGGCAATTTCTTGAGTTTTCTTCGATTTGGACCGATATGTAGGAGGCAGGATTTACTGGGTGAGAACTGGAAGCCCACAGTGGGTGCCCAGTTTGCTATTTCGGTCAAGGCTTCTTGGAGTCTTTTCCTGGTAGTCTTGGGAAAGGCTGATGTTGATATGAGCAGAATGTCGTCTGCGTAGACCAGTGCTTGTATGTTTGGCGGGATTTTTTGGAAGATGGAGTTGATTGCGATGAGGAATAGGGTGGGGGCTATCACTGATCCTTGAGGGACCCCTCCGTGGACTGTTATTTTTTCGGAGCGTGTGCCGTTTACGAGGACTTGGATGCTGCGGTCTGATAGAAAGTCGGTTATGTAGTGCATTATCCTTCCTACTATTCCCCATTCGTTCAGTTGATTTATGATAGCGACTCTGTCGACACGGTCGAATGCTTTAGACAGGTCGAGCGAGGCACACTCTGTATGGTAGTTCCTTTGGGAGGGTGAATCAAGAAGCATTTCTAATTCTTGAAAATAGTCGTCGGTGGATCGACCACTACGAAAGGCATATTGGCGATGATCTAGCAGAGACTGTCCTTCGAGAATGGCGTGGAGTCGTCGGTTTACCATTCGTTCCATTATCTTGCCAGTGCAGGCCAGCAAAGTAATGGGTCTGTAGCTATCCAGGAGGTGAGGATCTTGTTTAGGCTTTACTATAGGGATGACTAGACCCAGTTTCCAGCAGTTGGGGAAAGTGCCATTTATCCAGATTTTATTGAAGATATGGAGAAGCGTTGTTTTGCCGGTGAGTGATAGGTTTTTTAAAAAGGGGTAACCAATATCGTCGGGGCCGGCTGAGAGGCCCTTGACTTTCCTCAAAGCTGCCTCAAGTTCGTCGAAAGAGAAGTTGGTGTTATAGATCCTTTCGTTCAGGGATGGGTTTGTTGGCAAAGGTAGCATAGTGGTGTTTGAGGGAGATGATATGGATGCAAAGTGGGAGCAGAAGGAGTTGGCTAGGGTGGAAGGGTCGTTTATGTATTTCTGGTTCAGGAGAAGATGGAAGGGATTGCTTCGGTGTTCGCCGTTGAGTATTTTTATTTTGTTCCAGAGAACATTGGTTGGGGTGTTTGGATGAACCTCTTCTGTGAATTTCTGCCAGCTGTTGGCTTTGGCGGTGCGAACTACGGCTCTGGCTAGTGAACGGGCTGTCTTGAATTCTGAGAGTGCCTGTTGTTTTCTAGGATCATCATTTGGAATTCTTTTCAGGTATCGTAGTGCTTTTCGCCTTTTTAATCTAAAATTTTTAGTTTTATTGTAATTTAATTAAACAAATTATGGACGAAAACAAAAACGCGTGCGTTGCCCAAAAGTCATGGCTTACTCCTCGTTCAAAACCATTAGCTTTCTTTCGAAAGAAAAATGCAAGTTTTTGTAAATTTTATTTCCGCCATATCGGTAAAAATGTATATTTTTGGAGAAATCATATCAGAATTAAAAATTGATAAAGATGGATAGAAAAGTTAGAAGAAAATTTAACAGATGTATATCTTATAAAACAAGTACAACATGTAGAGCGTATACAAAATCTGTGACAATTTAAAAAATCATTTTAAATACATTTTAAGAAAAAAAGTTTTTGAGATACTGTAACAAAAATTTGGAAGCGGTTGGGACCACTTTGAAAACCACCGTCCTAGACATTTGAAAGCGGGTTACTTTCAAGTATCACTTTTGCATCCCATTGTTCAAAATTTAGTACTTCTAGCAACTTTGAAGGCAAAAGTGAATAAGTTTTAAGAAATTTCTTCATTATGCAATATGGCGAATGTGTTATACGGAACACCAACAGCGATTTTGTTGGAACATGCCAAGTATCTCATACGACCTGTTTAAAACTGACTAAAGCTATTTTATTTTTTCCTATAGTTTTTTTTTTATGACAACAGTTCTCTTTAGTGTGGTTGGAGACATCTGATGGCCCAGCTAAAAACCAAAATTGGTTCAAAAAGTTTCTTGGGATTTCACACGAGTTTCGTGGGCTAGCTTGTACGTCTGTTCCCTGTGCTATGAGTAAAAGTTTAGCATTTGCTGGAAAAAGTTAGAAATGATTTGATTTGAAATTCGTTTATTTGAAAGGGTGCCGTGCGCTATTCCGATTGAGCACCCTTAAAGTTAGAAATGATAAATCGGGCTATAAGTTAAACGCTATAAGTTTGAAAAAAAAAATCATGGATTGTTTTTGCCAAGGTTCTAGATACAAAACAAACTAAGAGTAAGTTCACTCATGTTGGGAAAAAGTGGTAGAAATTTTGACACATTTGTGGCACATTTTGAAAATTTTACAATGCAAAAATTTTTTCAAGATCTTTGGGCGTTGTATTGTTATACAGCACTGTTTCTTTTTCAGCCTTATGTGATAGAAATATTGCTATTTTTGCATCACAGCATGCGAAAATACAACACGTGTTGTAAAAAAACTTGAAGGCCACAGATCTTGAAAATGTTTTTGCATGGCAGAATTTTTTAAATGTGCTTGAAGCAAGTTCACTCGTGTTGGGAAAAAGTGGTAGAAATTTTGACACTTGTAGCACTTGCTGAAAACTTTACCATGCGAAAACGTTTTCAAGATCTTCATTTCAATTCGGCCTTATTTTTTTTTACATGTGTTTTATTTCCGCATGCTGTGATGCAAAAATAGCTCAATTTCTATCAC
This sequence comes from Uranotaenia lowii, assembly GCF_029784155.1. Classification (NCBI taxonomy): domain Eukaryota; kingdom Metazoa; phylum Arthropoda; class Insecta; order Diptera; family Culicidae; genus Uranotaenia; species Uranotaenia lowii. Next base: position 165,654,003 of record NC_073691.1, on the reverse strand, counting down.
ATACGGCTGAAATAGAAACAGTGCAGTTGTTCAGTCCACCCAGCGGACTGAAGAACAGGAGAAACATCGAGAACGGAGAAAATCCAATGCGCGACGCCCGAGTAGCGAGCGCTATAAAAACAAGCGGTCGCGCTTCTGTCGGGTGAGTTTTAATCCAACCGTCGAGCGAGCAACATCATCCCGGGAGAATCGAGAGCGGCTCAAGAAGAGAGCCAGCCAGCAGTGGGCTGCATCAAGGCCACCTGAAGAGTGCAGCAGCAGACGTTGCTCGTCGTGTACAAGGAAGAACAAGTGAAAAGTGTCTAATGTAAATAGTCTTCAAGAGAAAATAAATGTATCAACGCCAGCAGTAAATCGAGTTCTCATTTGCTTCGCTCCTGCTCTCGCTCCGATTCCACAACCAATCGGCTCTTTTCAGAGCCTACTTCGAAAGAGTTTGGATCTCGGTCTACCAGGCGACCGAGATCCCCCCTGAGCCTTGGCCCCCAGGCAGCGTTGTGACAACCTGTCTCCACTGGTGGGACAACCATGCGTGGTTGTCCCTTTGAGGTCCAATCCCACGAGGGGGGCGGACAAATTTGCCATACCAGTGGTAGTTTTGCCAAGTGCTCACAGCAAGCATACAGTCCACACGCAACAGCAGTAAAAAAATCAACGCACAAACATCTTGAAAACTTTTTGCATGGAAAAATTTTCAAAATGTCAAAATTTCTACCACTTTTTCCTAACACGAGTGAACTTGCTCTTTTAGAGTGTCAGAATTTCTACCACTTTTTCCCAACACCAGTGAACTTACTCTAATGAACCATGCAAAAAAGCTTTGGGATACTATTTAATTTGATTCATAGTTTGTTCACATAAAGGTAGAGCAAGTACCAAGGGAAGTAAATCAGGCGTTGGATTGAAGGAGCGTGAAGGAATTTTCATTTCGTGTCAAAATTTTAAATTGTGATTCTCATTTTAGATATGAAATTAAATGTAAAGTGCTATAAAGGGTGATACGGTCAAAATTTGGACAAGGGAAAACGCGTGTAAATCGGTGAAATCGTTTATTTAAAAAATCAAATTAAATTTCTTTTCCAAGTTTAATTAGTATAAAATTCAGGAAAAATATTCAGTTAGGCTTCCGCTTTTCCAAATTCGAATTGCCGGGCCTTACGCTTAACCCCTGCCATCAGATTTTGTACAGCCACCTTGTCCACCTTCTTCGCCGGAGAAAGTCAGTTTGCCTTGAACTGCTGCTCGTCCTTAGCAGTTTTTTTGGTCTTCTTTAGGTTCCGCTTGACAATAGCCCAGTATTTCTCAATTGGTCGGAGTTCTGGCGTGTTGGGAGGGTTCTTGTCCTTGGGAACCACCTGCACGTTGTTGGCGGCGTACCACTCCATGGCCTTTTTACCGTAATGGCAAGATGCCAAATCCGGCCAAAACAGTACGGAACAACCGTATTTCTTTAGGAAAGGCAGCAGACGTTTATTCAAACACTCTTTCACGTAAATTTCTTGGTTGACAGTTCCGGAAGCTATGAAAATGCTGCTTTTCAAGCCACAGGTACAGATGGCTTGCCAAACCAGATATTTCTTCGCGACAGTTTGACGACTTAGACAGTTTCATGTGCTTGAAAATATTTGCTACCTTTCCCCTTCCTTTTGCCGTATAAAACTCCTGTCCCGGAAGCTGCTTGTAGTCGGCTTTGACGTAGGTTTCGTCGTCCATTAGCACGCAGTCAAACTTCGTCAGCATCGTCGTGTACAGCCTCCGGGATCGCGCTTTGGCCGTCGTATTTTGTTTATCATCGCGATTTGGAGTCACTATCTTCTTGTAAGTCGATAGTCCGGCTCGTTTTTTGGCCCGATGCACGGTTGTAGACGATACACCCAGCTTATTTGCGGCATCTCGGAGAGAGAGGTTAGGGTTTCGCTTGAAACTACCGGCAACTCTCTTTGTCGTCTCAGTGGCTTCCGATTTTCGATTTCCTCCCGATCCAGACTTCCTGGCTGTCGACAAACGTTCCCTAAACACTCTAATTACAATTGTAACGGTTGATTTGGCAACTTTTAGCGATTTTGCCAGCTTTGCGTGCGAGTAGCTCGGATTTTCGCGATGCGCGAGCAAAATTTTGATACGCTGCTCTTCTTCCTTGGACGGCATTTTTGACAACTGAAGAGTGAATTCCAAAATCAAAATAGGAGCAACATTCTACACACACTCACCTTCGAAATGAGGGGTGTTCAGGTTTTTTAAATGCAAAATTGAAAGAAATACGTCAAGTTGACATTGACCAAATTTTGACCGTATCACCCTTTAGTAAGAAAAAGCAGTCTTGGAGTTGGATGTCTAAGGTCAGGAGCCTGTTATATTCAATTCGTTCGATTTCCCGGAAGAATCTTCATGAAAAAATTGAAGCACGCAGCTGAGTTTTCTTCAATTTCCTTTTTTCCCTAGTAAATAATAATTTATAAGTTGCAATCAGAAAATCGACACAAACATTATTGGATTACGGTACAAAAACATCTTGATCCGTACCAAGGTCTTTTGATACACTAGGTTCTCCGACTTTCACAGTAAGTAGGCGAGGAGTGAGCGGGGCTCTCAATGAGTTTGTTAATTTTTTGCTCAGCTTTTCGGTGGTTTGTTGGTAAACAAACTTCATGAGTTCCGCATAGTTGCATAGCCTACATAGCCAAAATGGCTGAATCGGGAATTCGATATTCGGTAACACCTCCTGAATATATACACACCTTGATCCGTACGTGAAATTCACATAGCCGTGTGCTGTCGAAACAAAGATATATTCGATTTACGTAAAAATCCAGTGATCCGCCAAGTTCAAAAAGATTTGGTGCATTATATGCGAAGTTCACGAAACTCTAACTTATTCAACTAAAATCTATGTAGTGCTATCAAAAAGAGAAATTCTGAAATTTTTTTAGTGTATTCGTTATTTAAATATCCTGCTATTTTTTTTTTACAGAATTTGGAAAGAATGAGGACCAGGCAACAAATTCCAAAGTGAAAATGAGAGGGGAAATGAGGCCTTTGGAGCCAAAGGGGTAAGAAAAAAGTACTCAAACCTCTTTGTGTTTCAATAAATTCCATAGATATTTTATATGAACTTTTTAAATGAATATGAAAATGAAAACAAATCATTTGACATCATTATAACACAAAAAAAACATACTTTCCGGTTTTGTGTACAGTTCAATTGTTCCAGGTTCGCCCCATTTGCGATATATAAGCAGACCTCAGCTCCGTAGAAATGTGTCATAATTTAAGAGACAATAATCAATTGTACCAATCTTTAATTTTACTACATTCCTTAGACTGATTTACCAAAATGTTATTCTTTGGTACGACTTATAATAACAGTGGTTTTATGTTGAAACGTCAAATGTATAATAATAAATACAAATCCCAATTTGAAAAATAAAAGACGTCCCGAAATGTACGCCACTGTTTGAGTAGCATAAGTTCAGCAATTCTGTTCGGATCCAAGCATCGAACGAAGGGGCGTTTCCCAAAGTGTATTGAAATCGCGCACATTCGAATGAATGCATACGTGCGTGTGTGAGTTTGTTTTGCCGTCGGCAACGAACGACGAGTGCAAGCGAGATTGTGATTGGTCAGTCAGTCAGTTGTTCTCCTGCATTCGTTCGACATTTGTACAAACCGACCGAAACTAAACGGGGAATCGAGCCTTTGGTTGGCTGATTGGATTGTTTTGCTTCTCGAGAGGGGAAAAAATGGAGAGGGGAAAAGGAGAAAAACTCTCATCATCATCTTCATCATTATGATTGGCGTTGCCGGCGGGTAGGGTCATTCTGCCGAAAGTTGTTAGGCCGAAGGTTGTTCGGTCCAAGCAATTGCGCCGAACCTGAACGAATCTTCAGGACAGTTCCGGTGGTTATTCGGTAGAGGTTCGTATCGTAAGACCGAATGAATTTTGGACTTAATATAGAGTTTGTTTTGATTAGGTCGTACGAACCCATATCTATTAACAAAACTGAGTTATCTACTGCAAACAATTGACAAAGATGTATATGATCGGTAAAAATTTGGTTTCATTTGATCAATGAAAACTTTTACAAATTGATTTGAATCTAGGACGTATGATGAATTTCTAATTTTTTAGTGCAATTTAATTTCTGCGTCGTTTTGCGCTAAAACAAATAATAAATAAATAAACAGTTTGACGAGTTGCACCGTCGCGAACAGTGCTTCGGTTAATGTCAATAATTTACGGGAACAGAAAAAATACTGTCTGCAGGAGTGATCTCAGCAATCCTAGCATTGTGCGACGCTGCAAATTGGTCTCAGGTGAGTACTATAAGCTGCAATTTTCACTTTGTGAATAGCCACTAGTTTTTTTGTCATTACAGAGGCAGCCAAAATAGATGAAAGTTTTGGATGCTTTTTCGCACACCTCGATCAGCTAAAGGCGCCTCAGTTTGTGCCCGGAAATGTCCAGGTGGATTTCCAAAGGTCACATCCAGGAAGCAAAAATTGCAGGCTCCCTTGAAAGGTAATATCCGCGTACTAGTTGAAATTGGGCACACGCTGCGAAAATATGAAAACGAGATTTGCAGGGAGGCGCTAGACTGGAATCCAGAAGGACAACGAAGAACAGGCAGGCCCAAAAACTCGTTGCGGCGAAGCCCAGCCGCTGAAATCCGAACTGTCGACGAGAATCTTGGCTGGGACCAGGTGAAGACGCTGGCTCCGGATCGTCAACAGTGGAGGTCTTTTACCACGGCCATATGCACCGGAGGATCGGCGCTGGATCATTAAGTAAGTAAGTAAGTAAGTAAGTAAGTAAGTTGAAAGGATTATTTTGTTTTAAGTATTTCTTCAATTACATCCGAACGAATTACTCAAAATTTGAGGCAATCGAATAAGTTTTTCGAATCAAACTTTTCGTTCGACCAAAACAAGACGTATGCGCCAAATGAAAATGCATTAGGTCGTAAGTACATCTTCATCGATTGAAACTTATCTTAGTTGGATTTGTAGTACGTCAGCATGTTCTGCGTCCATTTTTACGTTGACTTGGAAATTTCCCGATGAACTGGACCAGCATTCATAAAATGAGAATGAAAAATATGATTCAGAATATAAACATCGATTCTCTCGAAACATGTCCAGTGGCTCATACGAGCTAATCAAAACAAGCTCTAGAAATGGTTACTTAACCAGAAAAAAGAGTTAATCGATTCTTATTGTCTAAACAAAACGAAGTAAAGACCTAGTTCAGGCAAATCGAAATTCATTGCAGCATTTTTGCAGATTTTTTTTTTCGGCAAAAAACTGAGCACTTTTTGAAAAGAGTTGTGATCTTTTAAGATAAAACTTCGTACTTGAACCAGACAAAATCAACAAAACTATTGTTTTATGGATAAGGCATGCTCAGTTTGCAGAAATTTGTCAACCTGTTCAATGCAAAACTCTCTTAAAGGCTTAAACAAAAGTTTAATAATGATTATGCTAATGAAGCAAAATTTGTTACCTGCTCACTGATCGGTGATTTAATCAGACCAACTTGACGTTTGAGCGCTTTTTTTATATTTTTATCTGTTTTCTAGCGTTTCTAGCCCTGAGTTACGACAAATTTCTTAATCAAAAAAATTCCATCTAAATGTTTTTGCACCCGATCCAATGGTACGTCATTCGGAAGCTGTGATGATTCACTCTTTTTTAATATTCAAGTTACTGTCGCGTTATCTTCAACTTTGTTGCCGGCCAACCTCTGGCAGATCATATTTGCAAACATCCAGCTTGTCGCATTTAAGTTCATCTTAAAAAACATTGAAATAACGTAACCCGATCAGGAGAGCATATCAAAATAATGCAATCCAAAGGCAATTTATTTATAACTTAACCAGCTACTATTTTGTACTCAAAGTTTTAAGATTTTAAGTTTCTTTAATCTGGAATATATCTTGTGTTTATTGACACATTTGAATAGGAATGAATGCATTTTCAACAATAAAGAATTGGTTCCAGATTGTTCCAAAATATTATAATCATCCATGTTCGTAGGAACGGAGAGGGTTTTGAGGGTTAAGCCCCTTACATGAGAGTCCAGGAAAAGTAAGCCAAGTATTGTACTCTATACTAATATATTCAAATTCTCTGGTTTCATATTATCAAAATCGAATTTCTGTTTTCATATTTTGGGTTTTGAATCCACTTTAGGATTTTTGATTCTCGATTCGAATGATCATTAGAAATTAAAAACAAAAAGCTTTTTGTTATAATGGTTCAAACTTGGTTTTGCAGTTCAGAGAAAATTGGATCGATGATTTTTAAATCTAAGACGCATTTTCAATACAGACCCCGTTCGTTTTTGGCAACATTCGATTTTGGCAACATTCGATTATGGCAACATCCAATTTTGGCACATGTGCCAAAATCGAACGGTTTTTAGAAACAACATTTCCTTTTAGTTTTCGTTATAACAGGACCAATTTAATTCAGACAAACATCATAAAAACGTTTTTATGCTCTGAAATGGTGATAAAATGCAATAATAAAAACCAAAGATTTTTTAAAAAATTATAAAGTACTCAAAAATGACAAAAAGATGAAAAATTCAAACGGGGTCTGTATTTAAATGAAATGTTTTCGAATATGAAGAAAAGTAAAGAAGAAATCATCCTGAGTTTTTGTTCCGCATTCAGATTTGAAGTTCTTACAAAGCTTCAAATTGAGAATCCATTACTGAAAACTTAGAATCATATTCATCATTTGAAATTCATATGTATATTCAGATTCACAAGTATAACTTTTCTGGAAATCACAAACATAAAGTAGAATTTGAGCTAATTTTGCACGTTTTGTTTTATGAAAAAAACAGCATTTTTATTTTTTTAATTCTTCTACAGAATTTTAATCATGGAAAAGATTTTAAATAAAAAAGATTTGCCGATAGAAAAACATGTAACATTCAAATAAAAAAAGTTTTTTCATATGTCTAAACTCTATATTTGGATCGATTTTGCAGGAACCAGATTCGAACTGCAACATTTTGATTTCTTCTTTCACTTTTGGAAAATTGATTTTATTTATCGATGGTTGATATTTTTGAATTTGATCCAGATTCTGGTAGATTTAGCTTATTTGATGAGAGCATAAAATATTTTGTTTTAAATAATTTGAAGGCTTCATTACAAAAACTTAAATCTATGCTCAAATCAAGTAATTTAAATCAATAAACTTTAAACTCAAAGATTTTAAACTTCGCAGCTTTTAGCGAATAAAACAGAAGTAGGCGATGGTTTGTTTGTATCCCAGGTGTTTATTCTCACTCCGTCGCGGTGAAAATCCATTTTTGAAGATTAGTTGAAGTAGTTTCTTATTGTGAAATTGTGATTTTTTCATATAATGGATAATGTATAGTGATCAATAATTGCATGTTTCATTGTTTGTGCGCGACTCGAATCTCCGTTGATTTCGCCCGCCTCCAGCAGGTTCAATGATTCGCTAGAACAGGAAACACACTTGCTACTTCAACAATCTGTGAGTTCATTTATTCTGATGTTGCAATCCGGGAGTTTCTACCTAAGAATTTTCAGGAGCCTACAAAATTAGAAAATTCTGAAATACCGTTATCCATTTATGAAGCACGTTTAGTGATCCCTCGCAATTTGCGGGGAGCGCAGAGGAGTTTTTTTTATTTCAACATTCTTTTTTAACTGAAGAAGTAGAATTTCGGAAACATTTTCGAGTTTTATTTAAAAAATTGTGTTGGCATAACTATTAAGATTTGAAAACAAATGGCTGGATGGAAAACGAGATGTGTACAAATAAGGGGATTCTTACAATCACGTTGCGCTTTGGAACCCGACAGTTTTTTTATGTTCTCGTTTTATAAATCATGTCCCAGGTTTACCCGATATTTACCAAAGCTTTCTATGCCGGTCCTTAGTTTTTTTTATCATTTTAATTGAAAATATATCTGTAGCAGTTTGTAAAAAAAATCTAGTTTATTTATTCTAAAAACATGCTATATTTCTGCTTAATGAAATGCAGAATAAAACTACAGATCGTTAATTTGAACTCGAGAGATCTACTTGATTGGATATTCATCCTCACAATAAGTTTCAGTAGAAAAATCACAATTCTTCTTTATAAATATACTTGTGAACCACAAAAAAAATCAGAGTTCAAGTCACAATTGATTGTGCAGAGTAAAAATTTAAAAAAGCAAAAGACTTCAGCATTTCAAATGGAAAATTTTAATTAGCAAATCTCAGTTAAAATTCTGAAATCGAATGAAAAATTTGCTCTGATAAAAATTTAAAATAATACCATAAATTGGTAGAAGTTTTTTTTAAACAAAATTCAGTATTGAAGAGAAATATCTCAATAACGTTAGAAGGAATTATTCAGCTTACAAATTAATGCTAAAGAATTTGAATAGTCGAAAAAATTAATAGGTACAATGAAGATTCTTTTATTCCTCGAAATCAACATTAGGATATAGAACATGATTCCAATATTAGAATTCAAATAAAATTCAGTAAAAAATATAAAATAGAAATAAAAATAAAACAGAATTCAATAATATAGTCTTTCAAATAAAAATATAGTGCCAGAGCTAAATTCAGTCAGTTAGATCCAGAATAGAATTCAAAATCAGTCTATTATTTTAAAAACTTCAATCAGAACTCACTTTCGAAAATGAATGGATAATTTGAATAAAGAGCGTTTCGTCGTTGCTTTATTAAAAACGGCTCAAACTTTAGGAAAAATAATGAATTTAAAAATTGAACAATAAAAGACCGTATTCGTTGATTGTTATCAGATTTTAAAAACCTCTGTATCGAGCTCCGTACTTGAATTAAAAAAAAAGGGAATTATTATCTTGAAAAGTGGGATAGTCTTCAAAAGAGATTAATGTTTTTTGTGATAGAGAAGAAGGAAATTATTTTGAAATTCAATTCATAATCCTTAAAACTATAAGTTTCTTCTAAAAAAATAAAATCGATAAACACAGTGTAATCTCAATACAAACTTTAAAAAGACTTACAAAACTTACGTGGCCAAACATGGGCCCAATTTCTTAAAATGATGAATATAAAGCTTCCAATATTTCGAACAATCAAACGACTCATTTTGATTATTATCTTTTGTTAACCCGAGCAAGGCCGGGTAAAATCAGCTAGTTATTGATAAAATGCAGTATTAAATTATGAAATTTGGATTTTTTCTCATCATAGTGAAAAAAATATATTTTCAAAATCAAAGGATTTTTTATTAGGGCCTCATAAATATAATGATATGTAAATATTTTTCGAATTTGAAGGTACGAAACGTTAATTTACTATTTTACCGTTTGCTTTACCCATATGAGGCCTTCAGAATTAAAGGAGTAAAAAGCAAAAATGGCCTACTATGCTGTCTGATTGAGTTATAATTTTATTTTGTTACGAGAATATCAAAAACTGATTTAATTTAGCTATGATCTATAGATTATTTGATATAATTTAAATATTCCTTACAAACCTGAATAAAACAAACACATCAGAAAAAAGTAACCCAAAAGCTTCAGAATAGAATTCAAAACTTGAGTTCAGAATTATGGTCCAGAATCATAGCTAAGAATCCAGAATCCCGAATAAGAATTCAATTTTAAAATCCAGAATCTAAATTCAGAATTGTGTTATTTAAACGTAATCTAGAATAAGAGCCAGAATTCTGAACCAAATCGGAATTCTTATGAGAATTTAAAATCCAAAATCATTTTAGAGCATCAGAATTCAAAACTCTGATTTCATAAAACAATTAAGTAAAGCATACAAAAATTAGGATTGGAATTATATTCGAAAACTAGATCAAACAGGTTATATTAAATTCTTAACACTTACCTTTGAAATTATATTTTTGTACGCACAGCTTATCCTAAATTATATTGAATATTATGGGTTTGGAATTTGAATTTTTAGAAACGCACACACTAAGCCATTAATAAACTCAACGGAATCTTTCATCGTATCTCATTTCTCTTAAAAATTATACACTTTTACAAACTTCCGAATTCCATTTTCACGCGTCACACTGTTATTGTGTTGGAAAGCTTTTTTATAAACTTTTCTCCCTTAGCATCCCTACAGCTTTGAATATTCGTCAACTTTTTGACCCCTTCCAGAGAAATTGGCACTTTTTGTCGGCGGTACACCACAGCTCACTCAAGCGCATGATCATTTTTCGTGAACTCCATGTGGCTCCTGAGGTGCTCCAGCCGTTCGAAAATCCGCATTTTGCGCAATAAAAAACACCTCCAGACAGGATCCACTTGTTTTTTTCCTGCTCTAGAGAAGCATCTTTCCTAACGCACTTTTGGGTGGTAATTTGATCAGTTCCGAAATCAAAAAGGGAAGAGGTTCGACCCTTTTATTATTTTTTTTTCGCTCTCGGTCTCCTCGGGTGTCGAGTAACTAACTGAAGGATTGATCGAGAACAGAAAGTTGAAACTTAACAGAAACAAACCGAAAAAACTGAATCCCGAACGAAAGGAAGGAGACGATATTGACAGGTTGAGGGTACTTTGTGGACTAACTGACGACACCCGAACTACCGGGCCAGGCTGGTTCCAAACTAACCGACCTGCTGAAAGCTGAACTGGCCCAAGGAAAAAAAACCACGGCGGCTGGACGACGGGAGAAGGAAGGACGCATGTTGTCCGTTCGTGTCCGGCCTCTAAAGACTTATGCCATGCTGCTGCCGTTCGTTGTTGTCTTTGAGGTTATGTGTGTGCATAGCAGGGATCATCGCAGGCCATCGGGAACCTCACTTTACATGCGGAGCTAGAGCGAAAAAAAGAACCATGAATGTACGCATCGACTACCACAACTATTGTACCCATAGTCACAACACTGACGGAGGAACACTTTCCAAGCAAAAAAGGGAGGGGGTGGAATTATAACAGCATAAGGATAGCTGGATGAGCAGGGCGGAAACCGGCTACTGGTCCAAGAAAACACCCCTCGACCACAATTGTCCGCCATCAGTCAAAACGGTTTTTGCCTTTGAAAGCACGAAAAGAATGGAATATTGATGGGATTGGAACTCTTCTATAGAATAGTTAGGTCGGCACGGGATATCGAAGTGAACGATAATGGATCCAATGGCCCTACCTACACGTTATGATAAGACATAAGTGACAAACTTAACCCACGTAATAATTTAAACTCGAATAGGCTTTTTAAGAAAATGACGAAGTTTAATAAAAGATTCATAAAGCCTTCGTTGTTTTAAAGAACAAAAATAACTCTATGTACATGAACGTTGTACTTTTTGTGTTTTTTTACATGGTACGTCTGGGTAAAAAAGCCTTATTGTATAACCTTATAACTTTTTTTCCTTATCTGGAAAACCTCGCGGAAAGAGACATTTTTGTATTTATAAGCGTTTATGAACTTACAAAACTGGATGTTTATTAACATTGAAGTTTTCTAGTGTCTTTGCTTGTTGTTATAGAACTAAACCTGTTACTTGGTAAATGTTGCTGTCAGCCGATCAATAAAACTATGTGGGCATCCAGCAAATACCTACTACAACCAAACTTCAGAATTTTTGTATATTTTTTTATTTTTGAAATTTCGAAACAATAGTTACTGCCGAATTGAAGTAGGTTTTATAAAACACTGTCTACCTATATGTAAAGGACCAACACATATCGCGGCCTACTTCGGTGAGAGGTTTACGGCTTTCTATCCAAAATCTTCAGGTCATTCATCCCAAAAACATTATAGATCCCGAACATACACCATTTATGATTTGAAACAACGGAAATCTCGCATATGCTACCAACTGGTTACTGACCTTAGAGCATCCCAGGACGCGGTTTTGATGAGAAAAAAAGCAAGTCTCGACTCCTGAAGCCAAAACTCAATATCCTCCAGACTAAAGGCCAACCCCCTCATTACCTCTGGAAAAAAAACCGACAGATTCAATTTTTACACTTCAACGAGTCTCTGTGAACTTTCCTTCCATTCATGTTCACGATTACCTCCATTTCATACGTTGGCAGCATCTTGCTCAGCAACCGTAATAATGTCATAACTTTACCACATTGAACGGCGTCTTGAAGCGATTTGCTCCGGTTTTTTATGAGCGGCACAACATTAGAGTGGGATTATTCCAGCAATTTTTGGCAATTTATATCTGGAAAGTTTATTATTAAATGCAAATCGAGTGTCAAGCATGATTTCACTTCATTGATTTAGAATTGTGGCAACACTTTATTTAGTGAATACGTTTTTATTGCATAGATGAAAATTTAGATCTTCAGTGAAGCTAGTTCATAATGTGCAACATTTTATGAAACTCAATCAAGTGGTTTTAAAGCTTACTTCCCAAAAATGAGAGCATCGACAAAAAAAAAAACACCACCACCAAACACCATGGCACCATTTTTCATCTCACACGCACTGTGATCAAACTTTCTGATGATTTGAATCTTCACTGCGCTGCAAGCTTAAATTGATCCGAGGCCTAACATAAGGTCCCATGAAAAATTTAAGCCAGATCAGACCACGGTAAGGGGTCGCGCAACGAGCCTTAAGTTCGTAAGAATTTTGAGAAATTTCGGGGTTCGCGATGAGTATGAAAAACCAGTTTCCCATCAATAGTTTCGTTCTTTACCGATCGATTTCTTTTGAATATTGAAGCTTAAATTATGAAAAACATTTCCCTTGAAGACCACATTTCGATTAGAGTTACAATAGAAAAGTTATGTATGTATGTATGTATGTAGATAATCCACCGTGGGTGCACGGATTCACCGCAGTTTCTCCAACGTATGCGCTGAATTACATTCTTTAGATCATGAGTTCGGCTAATCTTTAATGCAACCCCGATCAGAAGGGAAAAAGAAAATCACATCAAGATGAGATATTTTGATACTAATTTTTTCTATCTAAATAAGTTATATTTCAGTACTCGTAGGATGTTAAAATATCTCAAATTATATCAAAAAATCAATACGATCATAGCTAAACTATATCAGTTTTAGATATGCTCCTTTCAAGATTATATCTTGTTCAGATACCATAGTTTTATATTGGGCAGAACAAAATCTATCATGATTATAACTCATCAAGATATGAATGCTTCGAGAAAAATTTCTAGTAGAATGTCAATAAACCACATTACCCGATCAGAAGGGAAAAACTAAATTATATCAAGATGAGATATTTTGATGCTAATTTTTTCCTATCTAAATGAGTTATTATTCAGTACTCGTAGGATGTTAAAATATGTCAAATTATATCAAAAAACCTATGCGATCATAGCTAAATTATATCAATTTGAGATATGCTCCTTTCAAGATTATATCTCATTCAGATAGCATAGTTTGATATTGGACAGAACAAAACCTATCAAAATTATAACTTATCAAAATATGAGAGTTTCGAGAAAAAATTCTAGTGGAATTTCAATAAACCACATAATATGCTAAAACCATGCTCCATTTTTGGTTTCCCAAAAATTGGATTCAATTTTATGGATCTGTTGAGCGAAACTCATTAATGCACGGTTTGGGCCGTTGATTTCGATGTCCGTGTTTCATAAAAAGTTGCACGTATATCAAAATTTGATATAATCATTTCATTTTAGGACAATCCGAAAAAAAATTTTATGATTGAAAATGAGCTCAACCCCATTCAAGTCTGTCAATCAGAATAAGATAGGGGAGATGAGGGCATAACGAGCACCCAGGGCATAATGAGCACTACTCTTTTCTACGAAAGTACGTATTTTCTTAGATAAATTTTCATGAGGATTTGTTTCGTACTTCCTATAGTATTAATTTTTCACAAAAAAAGGAATCTCCTTATCATCTTTACAGAGATATTTAAAAAAAACTAGCTTGGTTCTCAAGTGACGAAAATATTATAATTTTTGAGCACCACGAAATAAGCTTTTTTTTTTTTTGTTTCGATTATAGTCGTTTTACCATCTTTATGGCATTCGCGACTTAATACGAAATAAGCTCTTATGATCTTAAAATAACCTTGATCTATAATGTACGCTCTGCAACATGATGTACACATTGTTTCTCAATTTTTACCATCATAAAATTTTTGATTTTTCACTTTTATCAATTTTAAAACACGTTTTTACTTAAATTTGTTGACTAGGGGCATATAGAGCACCATATTATCGAGGCATAATGAGCATTTTCTGTCGTAGAATCTAGCAGCGAATTAAAATTGATTTATAGCGCCACACCTTGACTAGTTTTCATCCGACGATTTAGCCTATTGGTAAGGTGTTGGAGCGGTAATCAAAAGACTAGCGTTACATTTCTGTCCGAGGTGATTTTTACCATTTACAATTCATGATCGATTTTTTTATTGTTACATTATACGGCTAGTAGCATCATCTTCCGAACAAAGCACATAATGTATGAGCGTACGTGAATTGTTTGTATTCTACAAACAGACCTAGATTATTTTGTTATTGCTTTGTTTGGTGAATTTACGACTCACCTGACTTCATCGAATTGAATTCGCTGCTAGATTCCCCGGCAGAAAACGCACATCTGGCCCTGATTAATGGTGCTCATACTGCCTCAGGGGGGGTTCTCATTATGCCTCCACAGTGGCTGGTTTTCAGCTTTTGGCAAATTTTTTAAAAATGCATTTTTAACGTTTTCATCTAGTTTTTCACGTTTCAGCCCGTTAGGGAATAGGCTTTTCAAGTGTCTGAACACGAAACAATAATGTAACCTCCATATTATAGCTATTTTCTATGGTTAAATAACCGTTTTCCTTAAGGTGGCCATTATGCCCCCATCTTCCCTATAATTCAGATTGGAGAAACTTAAAATCGAAAATTTAGAGTACTTATTTATAACTAAATCAGATGTAAATATCTTGGTGAGATACGTTTGAGTTATCATTTTGATATGCTCTCCTGATCGGGTTATCAAACTATGCTATCTGAATGAGATATAATCTTGATAGGAGCATATCTAAAATTGATATAATTTAGCTATGATCGCATAGAGCTTTTGATATAATTTGAGATATTTTAACATCCTAGGAGTACTGAAATATAACTCATTCAGATAGGAAAAAAATAGTATCAAAATATCTCATCTTGATATTATTTAGTATTTCCCTCCTGATCGGGATCTCACCTGTCGGCAACTTTATGGAATTCGAACCCAAAAGTTTTCTTGCCGATACCGAGAATTGAACCCAGTACGCCTGGCATACGAAAAATATTTCTTTAATTATATAGGACCCCTCCCCCTTTTCAGTAGGGAGATAGAAAGAGGGAAGGGGTCCTCTTTCATAGTTTTTTACGCAACTCAAAAAGTAATAAAGCAAATGGAACCAAATTTGGCATGGGAGGGTATTTGGATACGAAAAATATTTCTATGATTATTTGAGACCCCTCCCTCTTTCCAGTAGGGAGATATAAATAAGGGAGGGGGCTGCTTTCATAGTTTTTTACACAACTCAAAAATAATAAAGCAAATGGAAGCAAATTTGGTATGGGAGGGAATTTGAATAAGGCAAGTATTTCTATGATTTTTTGAGAACCCTCCCTCTTTCCAGTAGAAATATATAAAGGGGGAAGGGGACCTCTTTTATAATTTTTTAAACAACTGGCAAACTAATTAAGCAAATGAAACCAAATTTGGCACGGAAGGGTATTTGGGAAAGAGACCTCTTCCTTTTTCCAGCGGGGTGAAAGGGGAGTTTCATACAATGTTTACTGCATAACTCGAAAACTAAAGTTTCACATAGAATCTGGTGGGATAAAATAGATCATTTCTCCGCAAAGAAATAACGTACAACAAAAGTAAAAATGTCTTTACTTTAAGGAAAAATATACATAAAAAACATTCGTCAGCTTTTCGGATGAATTTTCGAACTTTTTTTGTGATACCACCCATCATTTTCTGCACAGTACTGCTGGTAACCTCATTCGCCATCTTGTTCCACCACTTTTCCATTTGAGCGAGTTTTTTCATGGTTCTGCCACATTTCTTCAGTTTGCCCTTAACTATTGCGGATGGGACGAATATCCGGACAGTTTGGTGGATTGATACTTTTTTCTACAAAATCGATCTTGCAGCTTGCCAGGTCCGGCCAGAACTTCACCGGACCTTTGTGGGACCGAATGAATAGCAAAACCCTCTTCTGGAGTCAGTCTTCTGTGTAAACATTTCCATTCATTGTGTCCCCAGTGATGAAAATCTTAGTCTTCTTCCCACAATTACAGATCTCTTGCCAAATCATCAACTTACAAGCAAATTCATCTGCGAAAACAAACTTGAATCTACCCGCAACATTACCTTTACGCTTCGCAAGGTAAAATTTATTACCGGGTATTTGTCCAAAATCAATTTTGACGTAAGTTTCGTCGTCCATCAAAATGCATCCGTTGTACTTGGTCAACACTTTCTCGTACAATTTCCCTGCACTGGTTTTGGCAACCAGGGTTTGTTTCAGCTTCCTGTTGGGGTGTTTGCGACCGCAAGCCTTCTCGCAAACAAATTCGTCTAGCTGTACTGTGGTTCGTCTTGAACTTTTTCGCCAAATCACGTAAGGAGATTCCAGGATTATTGTGGACTGATCGAATTACCTTTGCTCGCAGCTTCCGGTCATATGTTCCACTTTTACGCCTGGTTTTTTTTTTGCTCGATCCACCGTAAGGGTCTCCCGGTAACGTTGCAGCACCGAATTTACAGTCGATTTTGGATATTTCAGGAATTTCGCGATCTTTACCTCTGACCACGTCGGTTTCTCTACGTGAGTGTGCAGAATTTTTTCTTGCCTTTCGCGTTCCATCGTCGATAATTTTTGACTGACTGCTTCAATCTTGATGAAATTTGCACCACAAGTAAACAATAGATTCGCGATGTGACAACTAGGGGCGCTGCAGTAAATGAAAAGATGCGATCAGATTCTATGTGAATCAGACTTTACAACAGCAAATGGAACCAAATTTGGCATGAAACGATATTTGGGTCCGAGAAATGCTTCTTTGAATATTTTGTATCCCTCACTCCCTCAAAGAGGTGGATGAAAAGGGGGAGGAGGAATGTCCGAATCAACAAATGGAAACAAATATGGTATGGAAAGGTATTTGGTTACGAGATATGTTTCTACGATTGTTATAGACCCTTACGCTTTACAGTGTAGAGAGGGGAAGAAAAGAGGGGGCTTCATATAAATTTTGTTGTAAAGCTTAAAAACGAAGGACAGGGGGAGCTCTCTTATCAGTTATTTAGCATAAATCCAGAACATATCAAGCAGAAACAACCATATTTTATAATTTAGATTGTTTGCTTACGATTAATTTGAGACTCTCAATTTTCAGGGCGAAGCTTAAAGAAACAAAATAAAATTATCAAATCTTTAACCCAAATTTATAGATCAAGATTCAGAAAATTAGTTGAAGTCATCTTTGCATTTCAATTCGAAACTCCAGCTGCAGCTCTCATTTTATAGCGGTCGCTTTTGAATTATGTTATAATTTGATTTAAAATAATGCCAACAAAACAATAAAAATTTGAAAAACTTCTAAAAAGATCATTTGTTTTTTAAAGGTGACTCAGCTAGTGGGTCAGCTAGTCAAATAATAAAATAACTCTCTAGAAATGACCGTTTTCTACATCCAGATTTTAAACAAACAAGATGATGATTTCCGAATCCGATAAATTTGAACCACCCATTTCTACGCACACAGTGAAATAAAATTGTCAATGGCATGCTCGAGTCAATGAATTAGTCTGTTGAAAATTTTACCTTCGTCGATTCCACAGAAATTCTTCACGAGAGTCTGTTGAAGGCATTTAGGCTAACAATCAACCAGATAAAATTTAAGGTAGGTGCCTACCTCATAGCAATTGTTGAGCCAAATATCAAACGTACCTGTAAATCATGGGATATTCTTTACATAAAATTCTTACATAACTGGTTTCTAAATACTATTTTCTACACATTTCCAGAAACTTACTTTGATTAAACGGCTTGTGATATAGCTCAGTTGGCAAGTCAGTTGCTTTTTGAGTCGATGTCCGTGAGTTCGAGCCCAACAGTAAACATCGATCACAGTTGTACCGGATAAGTTTTTCAATGACTGTCCGCCAACTGCAGTCGCGAATGACATAAATGACATGTTAAAACGACTATAATCGAAACAAAAAAAAAAACTTTGATTGAACGTAAATTGGCCAGTCATACAGACTGCATATAATGAAAAAAAAATGCTACGCAAATTGTCCTCCTCCGCCGAAAAGTCCTACAACAGTTTTTATCCGATCGATCACATCAGCGAGTATCGTCGTCATCTTCGAGGAAGTGTACCAACCTTTGTACCTATGTTCCTTGAATAAAATCTCCCACCGCCTTTCCGAGCACTGGGGATGCTCATGTCGTGTTCTCCAGCATCGAGCCATTGGAGACCCAAACATCTCGGGATGTGCGTCCGTCCGGTTCGATGTTGGTGTTCGACGGAAGGTTCAATATGGAACGGCACACAGCAGTGCTGCTCGATCGACGGCGTTTGATGAGAGTGGCCACCCAGCAGATGACGGCCGATCGCTCGATCCGTTTACGGTTAATGTACCTCTTCGACAGCGATGAACATGAAGAAGGCACAACTTGAATAGTTGACCCAAGCCGGTTTCCCCAGAGGCTCTCAAGCTTTTCGGTTCCTTCTGTTTTGGTTTTTATTTTCGCAGTCGAGGTGCGGGTATGTAGATGTCTGAAATTTGAAACAGAGTGAGCAAAAAATCCAACAATATACAAGTATTTTTTAAATGACTTAACACGTTACAAATCATAGGTTTGTTTATTTGCATTCAGTATTTTCAGGTGGAAAAGTTTGCTCTATTTGATAAATTGATATATCGTGATTTGAAAATCGAGGTCCAAACATGAAAACCATAACAATACTTCAGATGCTTCAGATTACTTCAGAAGTCTTTTCTCTTGTAAAACATATTCTCTGATTAAAACTAACACAAAATGGCAAAACAGTTGTGGGCAGTTCGCTTTGTTGTTAGAGTATAAACTTAATCTTTTCTCCTGTGGCATAACAGGGCATAACTTTTTTACCATTGGGTAAAAATCAATCTTTTGTCGTTCTATTTCACTCTTCTAAAAGTGTCCTGGAGTGGTATGAGGCCAATTCTGTCAATTTTGTTCCAAAGGACATGAACCCGCCAAATTTTCAGGAGCTACGCCCGGTGGAGCAGTACTGGGCAATAATGAAGCGGAAACTTCAGAAGAGCAAGAAAACAGTCAAAGACGAGAAGGACATGTTAAGAAAATAAAAAAAAACATAGAAACTGGTACCGGATGACACTGTAAAGACTTTGATGAAATGCATCAAGCGAAAATGCGTTCAATTTTACACTCAAGGCTCCATCGATTAACTTCTCTTTTGATTTTTGAAGTTAATATATTTATATAACTACCCTAAAATTTCGGTTTGATTCTAAACATTATAAGAAAATTGGCATGACATTTTCACTGTCGTAATAATTTCGTGTTCGCCCTAAAGCGCAGCTCTGAGTAAAAAATGAAAGTTCCAAGTTGATGGGGATTTTTTTTTATTATCTGACGGGTTTGCGCCGGGGGTCTTCAGATTTTCCCCAAAATTGAAAATTTGGTTCATTTTTGCGACTTAAAAGCACATGTATTTTTTCAGATTTCTAACATTTTTATTTTTTGAGTTAGCTTCGGTTAGATTTTTTTGTAAATAAAAAATAACCATTTTTCAAAGCTACATAACTCTGTTGTTTCTCAACGGAAATTATAAAATAGCACATCAAAATGCATTGACATTTTATCAGCTTTCCAAATAGAATAGTTGAAAAAAATTAAATAATGACCTTCAACATGAAAAGTTGTAAATAAACTTTAAATTGCGTCTAAAAGTACCGTCTGCACCACCGAATATTTTGCAAAAAACACCATTGTATAGCTCGATTCATGATGCAACTTTCATCTGAAGACACCAAAGTGGGCCATTAACACCTTGAAGAGTTATGAAAGAAATAGTGACAATAAATCTCTTTTTTTGTATCGAAAACAAACAATGGTCGAACAACTGCACTCACATATGCACACAGCAAGCACTTCTAACAACATGGAAACAAAAGAACTTATCAAAGCTCGTAAAAAACACTATTTTTTCGTCCTTTTCAGATTGCCCCTACTCGCATAACAGTCCCATATGAATTTTCATCATTTTAGGTCAACATAAGGCTTCAACATAAAAGACTAAAAAAAAAGATTTTGTTCTAGAAATTTCGAAAAAAATATCAATTCGTGGCTGTCCTATATGAAATATACCTGAATAACATATGTGCCATATGTGAAATACCACGGATTTGGTTACTTTTCAATGTTTCTTTCGGCGAAATAGTCTTTGGTTTATTGCTTTGAATCATTTAAACATTGTTTTAACTCACTTGATGTCGAATGATGCACACTAGTTTTCGAAGGCAGGTCTAACTTTCTTAGGAATGACTTCCTGAGCGAAAAACTATCGGATGCAATCAAAAATCGTAAAAAGATTCAACTTACAATGTGGAATTCATGATATTTTTTTGCAAAAGTATGTTTCTTTTTCTGACAATTGCATTTAGAAGTTCAAAAATGATCAAATTTAAGTCTTTGAAAGTAGCTTGGTGAGAAAAATATATTTTGTATGGGACTGTTATGCTAGTAGATTCGAAAAAGGTTTCAAATATGGTCGATTAACAGTCCCATAATGAATAAAAATGGTGCTCTCGACCTTACCAATAACCCAATTTCGAAAACGATTTATTATGACAACCTAGAAACGATTTTCGTTTATGCTGAAAGTGGTGGTCACAATTTAAAAATATATTCCAAAACAGAAAAAACTGATTGTCTCACTTGCTTATTTTTGTATATGGGACTGTTATGAAAGAAAGGGCGGTAGATTGTTGCAGCTTAACTGACTTCATGTTATATCTAAAAATCTAACGTATTCGTTTGTACCCAGTTTTGCACCAGGTCACAACAATTTATGCACATTTTACTGTCATTTTTAGAAGTTTATGCGCTGAGTTTTGCATCCGTAATTCCCCAGATTTGATTTAAAATGGACGGTGGAACACTGAAGATTCGTGTGTGAGCGATCAAGGTAGCAAAACACTGACGACGAATTATGTTCGTTTCAGTATGGTAAACCTCAAAACTGGTCGAATGTAGAAAACGAATACGGTAAAAGTATCATATTTTCATCATTTTACAGCCTGGGCTGGCCAAACTGAGCTCTTTGATTATTTCTACAACATTTGTGCCACTTTCTCATACTTTTTTGATCAATGGGAAAGGATTTTGGTGTCCAGTGCTTAGCTCCCGATATAAAAACTATGTAAAGCACGTCTATATATCATTTTTTTAATCACATTTTTGTGATCCCAAACACAGGAACTGAACCTTCTACTATTGGCATTGATTATGCTTCACAATGATCTTTGATCGAAAAATTAATAAGTTATATAGTATATGACCAGGTTGTAGAAGCAACATTCCCATTATTAGTTATATCACATAAACAATACGATACTCAGAATTTTGGTTAAAATTTAAAGTCAGTTTTGCTGCAAACACTCTACAAAGCACCAAAAAGTAGTGTTTTTCACCTGCTTTGGTAAGTTCTTTTGTTTCCATGTTGTTAGAAGTGCTTGCTGTGTGCATATGTGAGTGCAGTTGTTCGACCATTGTTTGTTTTCGATGCAAAAAAAGAGATTTATTGTCACTATTTCTTTCATAACTCTTCAAGGTGTTAATGGCCCACTTTGGTGTCTTCAGATGAAAGTTGCATCATGAATCGAGCTATACAATGGTGTTTTTTGCAAAATATTCGGTGGTGCAGACGGTACTTTTAGACGCAATTTAAAGTTTATTTACAACTTTTCATGTTGAAGGTCATTATTTAATTTTTTTCAACTATTCTATTTGGAAAGCTGATAAAATTTCAATGCATTTTGATGTGCTATTTTAAAATTTCCGTTAAGAAACAACAGAGTTATGTAGCTTTGAAAAATGGTTATTTTTTATTTACAAAAAAATCTAACCGAAGCTAACTCAAAAAATAAAAATGTTAGAAATCTGAAAAAATACATGTGTTTTTAAGTCGCAAAAATGAACCAAATTTTCAATTTTGGAGAAAATCTGAAGACCCCCGGCGCAAATTGTCAGATAATAAAAAAAAATCCCCTGATATCATGATAAGTTTTGAATATTTTCTTGACCGGCTCGAACTCCCGGACATCGGCTCAGGAAGCAACTGACTTCCCAAATGAGCTATATCACAAGCCTTTTATTAGTTTTAATTGAAGTTGTGATACATTAAGATTCTTTGAATCCTTTCACAGTAAGTACTGGATTATGCTTAAAAATGAGAAAAAAAAACATCGACGGCATATATGGGCTCGTATGCGGTAGAGGGTTACTACTCATTTTAAATGTCGATTTTAACAGTTTTAATTGCCAACTTTTTTATTTCCAAAAATGCTTCGAATTGGTATCGTTTTCTTGTCTTCATCAGCGGAAAGCAGAAACAAAAATGCTCCCCACCGAATGTATTATGGAGAGAGCAAAAAAAAAGTTTTGAAGAACAACCATTGCCGAACGGGAGAATGAAAAGCCTACTTGGGGGGAAACACACATCGTTGCACATGGCAACCGAACAAAAAGTAGGTAGGAATAACAGTGGAAAGAGAACACTCGGAGCTGGACGAAGCGAAATACGACAAGAACGCCGGAAACGGGGAAACAGCGAATGGAAAGAACGGAACAGCTAACAAGCCCGCACGGAACCAAAGGCAACGAACGCAACGGTCGGCTGACTGGAGGAGTAATCGGGAGCCGAGGAGTGGGCGTCACACGACTCACAACACAAATACCTTCGAGAACAAGTATGGCTTCCTCCATTTTGGTCCGTTTGGGATGTGCCCAATTCATAGGAAACGACGTGCTGGCCATTAATGCAAGTTTAAGAACATCTTTCTGATTTGTTTGGGGCGATTTTGATTGCTTTAAAAGTTGGCTCAATTTACTATAGGTACCTACATCATCCGACAGACTTTGATGAACTGCCAAATAGCTTAAGCACGCTTTAATGTTGCTTTAGTTACGCTCGAACACGTTTCTCCGTTACCTTCTTATCAAGGTTTAAGGAAATTTATTAGCAGGGGAAAGTGTTCCTTGCTGCGGCTAGCGGCCGTTTGACGAAATGGCTGGCAAGACGACATATCTAATCAATCCTTTTTTCAGGGTGATACACTTTGAACATAAGGCAAAATAGAATTTTATGAATTTACCACTTCAAAAAAAAAAATAAAAATTCATACAAGGTATTGGTACCTTTCGATGTAATATTTGTCTTCTCGGTGCAAAAATCATCATTTTAAGGTTTTGTGTGATGACAATTTTTAGAAAATATTCATACCACCGTTGAAGCATGAACAGACTAAAAATAAAGCTACAAAAATTTAAGATTACTTCACAATAATCACTGAATTTTTCATTGATAAGCTGGAATACGGTAAAATTTGCAAAAATGTTTTATCTATAAACGGCCACGTTTATCAAGATCGTTCTAAGCGGTGCCGGGCTTTCACAAACTTGAAATTTAAAACCAAAAATAATGAAAACTAATTAGAAACTACCTAGTTTGTTTCAAAACATAAAATGTTTCAACAGAGTCAGCATGTTAGACTGTTTGTATGATTTTTTTTTTCAATATTTTCAAGATGATTGATGGAACTTTATTGTTTTTATTTTTAACACTGTTGAAACTTTTTTTTTCCAGACAAAGCAGTAACAAAGTTTTTATAAATTTGGAACAGTATTGTAGCAACAAAGAGTGTATGGATCAGGCCTAAACAACTATATTTTTTGCTGAATTTTGACTGGTTTTGTATTAGATTTTTATATCTATTTGTTCGTTTTATTTTTGGGAAGGCAAACTTAATGCGATCACGACCTATTTTGCGGGGAAAACATCCATATTTTAGATAACAATAAAATCTGTAATTTCTGTGACTCAACCGAAAACTGTGTTACAGTGTTTTGATTTTTGTTTATTAATAAGTTAAGTCATTCTTTTAACTTAAAAATCTTTTTGTATAGATATCCAATTTCATTTCATTGTCATGAAAGACAATATAAACTTTTACTAAATCTGTAAAATCTGTTCTTAAATATGAAAACTGTTTTACAGAGTCTAGGGAAGCCGAATACCATCAAAAAACCGTTAAGGCGAATATTCGGCTCACCGAATAGTTGAGCTAGGCCGAATAGGCCGAATATTTAATTTTTTATATGTAAACAAGATCAGATTTGTCAAAGTTTTTAACTGATGTTGGATAATTTATAACATATCCAAAAGAAATGTTGAAAAAACTTCAAAAGCATTAAAAACTTATGATTTTAGTAAAACATTTTTGAATTATCCGTGTATTTTTCATTGTAGATAGCTTTATGCTTTGATTATCGTTTATTCCAAATTTTCTTAATATATACAGGTTTGCCCATAAACAAGATAAAGAATTCTAGAAAAGTTAAATCTGACCGTAATGGCCACATTGTTTGATTTTACGCGGATTTATTAAGATTTTTTGCAAAATTAAATAAAAAAAAACAAATGGATCTTTAATTTTTTATTAAATTTTGTGTAACAAAACGATAGTAAATTTTTCGTTGGATACGATTTGAACACTGCTGTTATAATTCGATGAAAACTTTAAATTTCAAGTAATTTTATTTCTTTTTCCTCTTGTATGTTTGAGAATAATGCCTTGTTTCTGTTCAGATTTTCTCTTTTTTTTACAAGTTTTTCATAAAATCGTTCGGACCCGGCCGTTTGGATACGTGTCGTAGAAAGTATTGTATGCTTAAGGTTAAAGATCGTTCTTTTTGGCAACTATTTTGATGACATCTAGCAAAAATTAGACATTCATCTGATTCGACGTAAAAAAAAAGTAAGTTCAAATAGCTTGGCACCTATTTTGAAATATTTTGTCCCAGATTTCACTGGAACCCAATCACTTTTGTGATAAACGTCCTAGAAGCGACAAGTCATCTGATGTCCTTTTACCTAATGGTTACATTTTGAAAATCAAAGAGACCTCTTCTTAAATAAGATCTTATTCATCTGGTGGGGAATAATCGACTCAAAAACATGAGGAGCATTGAGATGACAGATATAGAAGATTTCAATTACAAATAGAAATAGAAATGGAAGTATTTCTATTGAAAACTCAAAAGAATATTCGACCGAATATTCGGCCGAATTGCTTGTCTACTTCACGGCGTTTTTTACACCATGGAAACAGTATAAACATACCCAGGAAGATGGGTGTCGAAAATTAGATTATTAGGTGAATTTTCAGCGCTAGTTTTCGACAGCTCAAAAAACAGTTGAAATTTCTTAAAATGTAAGCAAAAATATGGAATAAATTACCGAAAAGATTGATTTTAGAACCTTATCCATCCATTGATTCCTTTTATGGTGCTTTCAATCGAATAAAAGGGGAATTTTTTTTCATGATTCAAAATCATTCTTATTTGGTCGATAGCATTGAATTTCACTGGTGATTTAGTATATTACTTTTCAAAAATTGATTTACTACTATTAAAGAACTTGTTTATGAGATTTTTTATATTCAACTTTTACTAAACTGGGAGAACAAAAATAGAAAAATATGAACATAGATAGCTTGAGCCATCAAATAGAAAGATAAGGTTTTCATTAAAAATTTGTTGAAAACTAGCTCCTGTCGAAATCTAGAGTATCTACCCTAATTGAAATTTTTTAATGGTTCGCAATGAAAATAAGACATTTCGAAATCCACGATTGTTGGTGTGGTTCGGTATAATAAGCTCCACGTCACCAATGAGTGCTACTAAGTGATTGACCGAGGCCATCAATTTCCCACAGAGGTCAAAAGAAAGGCGCATGGGATTAGCAGCTTATTCTCAATGTACAAAACTGATGCTCTCTCTTGGAACATCAATATCGGCGCCAGTCACGTCAATAGAAAAAAAAGAAAGGAATGAATTAAATAAATTTGTGCTTTAGGACCGAGGTTACTTCTGCATCCTGGCAAATAATCTGGTTTGGGAGGAGGGTAAAAGATCGTGTTTTCTGTTAAGTTTCTAATTTTAACCAAAAACCTGCTATTTAAACAAGATCCATACATTTTATATTATTCTCTATTATAAAATGCTTCTGTGATAAAAACTTACTATAGTTTCTGTAATGAATATTCTCACTTTTTCATCAGAGAATTTCAGTATCATACATATGTAAAAAATATTGTAGAAAAATCTGAACAAAGAAACTCAATATGATCCAATTTCAATAACTGACAAATTTTTCAATAAATCGTTTTAAAACAAAATGATTGGTGTTGTAAAAAACTGTTTAGCAAAATAGTTGTTCTCTGTCAAGCTTTATTGTTTCTGATAAAAAAAACACATTTTTTTATTTCAATTAATCAAATCAATGAACAAATCAATTCACAAATCATTTTTCATTATTGAATATCATTAACATCATTCCAGTTAATTGAAGGAGTTTGTTTCAGGAGTTTGATAATTTTTCCCAGAAATATCTTCAAAAAAGTTGAAATACAGCTTTTTCAAACACCATATATAAAATTAATAAATAAAATCAGATAAACATGATGTCGAAGTAACTTTTCGTGTTATTCATGACATAAGAATAAGGTTGCATCATTTTTCATAAATTAAAAAAAATACTTAGCTCTTAGATTTTGTTTGGATTTCCTAGAACTTTGTGACGACCTTCTGAATCTTCATCCTACCGTTCTCCATTCTAGAACTTCTCGGGGTTTCTTTTGTTGATTTTGTTCGGTGATGTTTTTTAAAAAAATTCGCTAGTTTTACGTTTCGGTCTACTCTATTCGACCATCCTCAGAAACTATATTTATTACAAATAAATTTTGAAAGAAAAAAAAATTTTAAGTTACAATTTTACAAATCTAATTAAAATAATTATTAAAACACAAATTGGGAAACACTCACAAAAAGCAATTTTTCCGCCTGCTAGGGCCGTCTCTCTGCTCTAACTGGGCGTCTATCTATTGCTGCTGCTGCTGCTAGTTGTCGTCGGGGCGTCTTATTTTTTAAATTTTCAACGCGCTCTCTTTCGTTCTCCTCTCGCAGTTTAGTCCAGAGCCCGTTGTATGCACTGGATACTCCTTTGGTGTCGATCTGGAGATTGACCGCCTGGTTTCCCCGTAGTTTGATGTGTAGTTTCTCTGCTATCAATCGGTGGGATTTGTGGCAAATTCTCTCCAGAATTCGCGTTTTGTCAAAATTAAATTTGTGATCAGCGTCGTCTTGAAGCGCATGTTGCGCTAGGCCAGTTTGCGTATTCTTTAAACGGATGTTATTCTCATGTTGCTTCGTTCTTTTCTCCAGGGTTTGAGAAGTTTGACCAACATATTCTTTCCCACATGAGCATTGAATCGAATAAACAACATTCGTTTGTTGCATTTTGGGGATGGGATCTTTAAGTTTTGTGAATATGGTCGATTTGACTTTATCACATGGCTTAAAGGCGGCGATCACATCATGCTTGCGTAGTATTTTTGCCACTCTCTCGCTCAGGCCAGGAACATATGGGATGGATGCCATCTTCGGGGGTGCTGATTCGACGACGCTGCTGGATTCGAGCGTGTTGTACATAGAGTGGGTCCTTTTTTTCAATATTTGGTGTACCATTTCTGGTGGATAGTTATTATTATGCAGGATATTTTTCACTGAGTTGATGCTGGTGTTTCTAGTTTCGACATCCGACAGTTTTAGGGCTCGATCGATTAACGCATAAGCCGTATTTTGTTTATGGGTGAATGGGCTTTCGGAATAAAAATCCAAATATCGCCCGTCGGGTTGTTTCGTGAACCATTTTTTCTTTATTTTGTTGTTTGTTCTCGTTAGTGTCATATCAAGAAAGCGGATGGTTTGCTGTTCTTCTTTCTCAAGTGTGAATTTGAGAGTTCCATGAGCTTTATTGAATTCATCAAAAATCACATCAACCTCAGCTTCTTTTGCAACAACAAAACAGTCATCCACATATCGTTTGTAGACAGTCAAAAAAATATTTTGCTGTCTTAAGTTATCGATGCATTTTTGTTCGAGTCTCTCCATGCAGATCGAAGCAATACACCCAGATATGGAAGAGCCCATAGGTACCCCGTGTATTTGTTTATAAAAGTTGTTGTTGTATTTGAAGAACGAAGAATTCAAAACAACACTAAGCGCATGCTGGATAGAGGCTAGGGAAAGGGTTGTATATTTACGCAATCGGTGCCATTGGTCCTCGATGAAGTCATACGCACTCGCTGCTGGTACGTTCGTGTACAGTGAGACTACATCCAGCGAAAACATCACACAGCCTTCGGGGATTTCAACCTTTGAGATCTCATCTGCAAACACGAAGCTGTTCTTTACGTGATATTCTGTTTTGCCTACGATGTTGTTGAGAATTCCTGTTAGGTATCGTGCCATGCTGTATGTTGCCGATCCGATTGTGGATACCACCGGTCGGAGGGGGCGATCGGGTTTGTGTATTTTTGGCAAACCGTAGATTCTTGGTGGGTGACAGTGAAAGGTTTGTAATTTGGTCTTGGTAAAATAATCTATGTGTTGGTCTCGGTGCCACTGCTCCACAATTGTGTTGATTTGTTTCAGTATTTTTGTTGTGGGATCACTATTTATTGGTTGGTATGTGGTAGTGTCCGAGACCAGCAAAGACATTTTTTGGCGGTATTCTTGAGCCGTTAGTATCACTGTTTTGTTACCTTTGTCAGCTTTGGTGATGTAAATGTCGTTGTTGGTTTTGAGATACGCGCGGCTTTTTACAATATCTCTTTTGATCCACTCCGTTTCTTTCGATCTCGGTTGGTGTTGGTAATTTAGGTGGTTTAAAACAGCTGTTGCCACCTCTGCTCGTATGTCTTCTGCTTGTGGTTTTTTTGCGATTGCGCTCTCAACGTCGGCAACAAATTTAACATACGGTATGTTGTGTTTGCTCTGTATGTTAAAATTCGGCCCCAGGAGAAGAACTCTTTTAAGAAAGTCAGGAATTTCCGTGTTCGTAGTGTTTTCTATCCAGTTGGGTTGTTGTTTTATTTCGTTGACTTTCATGTTTTTTAAATTTTCGAATTTTCGGATTCCGGTTGCTCTGCCTTGTGCAAAGACGTGCTGAACCTTTTCCTCAATCGTTGCTTTGACCTGCCTCCAGTCCTGTTCGTGTAGAAGTGCAGATAATTTATCCGATGCGAAAAACTTTTGTTTTTTCAATTTTTCGATGGATCTTTTCGTGTCACTTATCACTATGCTCAGCATCCGGATTTTCTGTCGGTGTAGAAGACGTTTAAGTTCGTTCCATGAAGCTTGATTTTGAACTTGAACCGCCACTCTGTAGTCTAAGCATTTAGGAACCAGTTTACATTTTCTGCAGTTTAGTAGAAATTTCAACCGGTTGTTGTTCCGCGCCATTTTCATCGATGTTTTTAGTAGCAACCTTGTAAGTGCTCCGACTTCTGTGCTGTATCTTTCGATGATTTCGTTCACAAAAAACATTGTGAATTAGGATTTTCCTTTATCAAGATATTTTGTTCACGACGATTTCGATCACCGCTGGATATAATTTTTCGGGGTTTCTTTTGTTGATTTTGTTCGGTGATGTTTTTTAAAAAAATTCGCTAGTTTTACGTTTCGGTCTACTCTATTCGACCATCCTCAGAAACTATATTTATTACAAATAAATTTTGAAAGAAAAAAAAATTTTAAGTTACAATTTTACAAATCTAATTAAAATAATTATTAAAACACAAATTGGGAAACACTCACAAAAAGCAATTTTTCCGCCTGCTAGGGCCGTCTCTCTGCTCTAACTGGGCGTCTATCTATTGCTGCTGCTGCTGCTAGTTGTCGTCGGGGCGTCTTATTTTTTAAATTTTCAACGCGCTCTCTTTCGTTCTCCTCTCGCAGTTTAGTCCAGAGCCCGTTGTATGCACTGGATACTCCTTTGGTGTCGATCTGGAGATTGACCGCCTGGTTTCCCCGTAGTTTGATGTGTAGTTTCTCTGCTATCAATCGGTGGGATTTGTGGCAAATTCTCTCCAGAATTCGCGTTTTGTCGATTGATAGCAGAGAAACTACACATCAAACTACGGGGAAACCAGGCGGTCAATCTCCAGATCGACACCAAAGGAGTATCCAGTGCATACAACGGGCTCTGGACTAAACTGCGAGAGGAGAACGAAAGAGAGCGCGTTGAAAATTTAAAAAATAAGACGCCCCGACGACAACTAGCAGCAGCAGCAGCAATAGATAGACGCCCAGTTAGAGCAGAGAGACGGCCCTAGCAGGCGGAAAAATTGCTTTTTGTGAGTGTTTCCCAATTTGTGTTTTAATAATTATTTTAATTAGATTTGTAAAATTGTAACTTAAAATTTTTTTTTCTTTCAAAATTTATTTGTAATAAATATAGTTTCTGAGGATGGTCGAATAGAGTAGACCGAAACGTAAAACTAGCGAATTTTTTTAAAAAACATCACCGAACAAAATCAACAAAAGAAACCCCGAAAAATTATATCCAGCGGTGATCGAAATCGTCGTGAACAAAATATCTTGATAAAGGAAAATCCTAATTCACAATGTTTTTTGTGAACGAAATCATCGAAAGATACAGCACAGAAGTCGGAGCACTTACAAGGTTGCTACTAAAAACATCGATGAAAATGGCGCGGAACAACAACCGGTTGAAATTTCTACTAAACTGCAGAAAATGTAAACTGGTTCCTAAATGCTTAGACTACAGAGTGGCGGTTCAAGTTCAAAATCAAGCTTCATGGAACGAACTTAAACGTCTTCTACACCGACAGAAAATCCGGATGCTGAGCATAGTGATAAGTGACACGAAAAGATCCATCGAAAAATTGAAAAAACAAAAGTTTTTCGCATCGGATAAATTATCTGCACTTCTACACGAACAGGACTGGAGGCAGGTCAAAGCAACGATTGAGGAAAAGGTTCAGCACGTCTTTGCACAAGGCAGAGCAACCGGAATCCGAAAATTCGAAAATTTAAAAAACATGAAAGTCAACGAAATAAAACAACAACCCAACTGGATAGAAAACACTACGAACACGGAAATTCCTGACTTTCTTAAAAGAGTTCTTCTCCTGGGGCCGAATTTTAACATACAGAGCAAACACAACATACCGTATGTTAAATTTGTTGCCGACGTTGAGAGCGCAATCGCAAAAAAACCACAAGCAGAAGACATACGAGCAGAGGTGGCAACAGCTGTTTTAAACCACCTAAATTACCAACACCAACCGAGATCGAAAGAAACGGAGTGGATCAAAAGAGATATTGTAAAAAGCCGCGCGTATCTCAAAACCAACAACGACATTTACATCACCAAAGCTGACAAAGGTAACAAAACAGTGATACTAACGGCTCAAGAATACCGCCAAAAAATGTCTTTGCTGGTCTCGGACACTACCACATACCAACCAATAAATAGTGATCCCACAACAAAAATACTGAAACAAATCAACACAATTGTGGAGCAGTGGCACCGAGACCAACACATAGATTATTTTACCAAGACCAAATTACAAACCTTTCACTGTCACCCACCAAGAATCTACGGTTTGCCAAAAATACACAAACCCGATCGCCCCCTCCGACCGGTGGTATCCACAATCGGATCGGCAACATACAGCATGGCACGATACCTAACAGGAATTCTCAACAACATCGTAGGCAAAACAGAATATCACGTAAAGAACAGCTTCGTGTTTGCAGATGAGATCTCAAAGGTTGAAATCCCCGAAGGCTGTGTGATGTTTTCGCTGGATGTAGTCTCACTGTACACGAACGTACCAGCAGCGAGTGCGTATGACTTCATCGAGGACCAATGGCACCGATTGCGTAAATATACAACCCTTTCCCTAGCCTCTATCCAGCATGCGCTTAGTGTTGTTTTGAATTCTTCGTTCTTCAAATACAACAACAACTTTTATAAACAAATACACGGGGTACCTATGGGCTCTTCCATATCTGGGTGTATTGCTTCGATCTGCATGGAGAGACTCGAACAAAAATGCATCGATAACTTAAGACAGCAAAATATTTTTTTGACTGTCTACAAACGATATGTGGATGACTGTTTTGTTGTTGCAAAAGAAGCTGAGGTTGATGTGATTTTTGATGAATTCAATAAAGCTCATGGAACTCTCAAATTCACACTTGAGAAAGAAGAACAGCAAACCATCCGCTTTCTTGATATGACACTAACGAGAACAAACAACAAAATAAAGAAAAAATGGTTCACGAAACAACCCGACGGGCGATATTTGGATTTTTATTCCGAAAGCCCATTCACCCATAAACAAAATACGGCTTATGCGTTAATCGATCGAGCCCTAAAACTGTCGGATGTCGAAACTAGAAACACCAGCATCAACTCAGTGAAAAATATCCTGCATAATAATAACTATCCACCAGAAATGGTACACCAAATATTGAAAAAAAGGACCCACTCTATGTACAACACGCTCGAATCCAGCAGCGTCGTCGAATCAGCACCCCCGAAGATGGCATCCATCCCATATGTTCCTGGCCTGAGCGAGAGAGTGGCAAAAATACTACGCAAGCATGATGTGATCGCCGCCTTTAAGCCATGTGATAAAGTCAAATCGACCATATTCACAAAACTTAAAGATCCCATCCCCAAAATGCAACAAACGAATGTTGTTTATTCGATTCAATGCTCATGTGGGAAAGAATATGTTGGTCAAACTTCTCAAACCCTGGAGAAAAGAACGAAGCAACATGAGAATAACATCCGTTTAAAGAATACGCAAACTGGCCTAGCGCAACATGCGCTTCAAGACGACGCTGATCACAAATTTAATTTTGACAAAACGCGAATTCTGGAGAGAATTTGCCACAAATCCCACCGATTGATAGCAGAGAAACTACACATCAAACTACGGGGAAACCAGGCGGTCAATCTCCAGATCGACACCAAAGGAGTATCCAGTGCATACAACGGGCTCTGGACTAAACTGCGAGAGGAGAACGAAAGAGAGCGCGTTGAAAATTTAAAAAATAAGACGCCCCGACGACAACTAGCAGCAGCAGCAGCAATAGATAGACGCCCAGTTAGAGCAGAGAGACGGCCCTAGCAGGCGGAAAAATTGCTTTTTGTGAGTGTTTCCCAATTTGTGTTTTAATAATTATTTTAATTAGATTTGTAAAATTGTAACTTAAAATTTTTTTTTCTTTCAAAATTTATTTGTAATAAATATAGTTTCTGAGGATGGTCGAATAGAGTAGACCGAAACGTAAAACTAGCGAATTTTTTTAAAAAACATCACCGAACAAAATCAACAAAAGAAACCCCGAAAAATTATATCCAGCGGTGATCGAAATCGTCGTGAACAAAATTCTAGAACTTCATAATCCACGCACGCGTTGTGTATTTTCCTCATATGGTTGATACCGTAATACTTGAGATTCTTTTCATCGGCATCGGCTCTGATAGCTTCCCAATTCCACGTCTTGTGCGAAACGCAGCTAAAAGGAAGCATCCTTTCTTCCGGGAATTGACCAAGTTAAATTACAAACACTTTTTACAATAAGATCTTTTTTCAGTATACATACAGTTCTTAAAATTTTTCATGCTCAAAAACACGTCTGTCACTTTTAGGCACCGCCTACCGAGTCCATTACGAAAAATACCGGTTTGATGAATTACAAATACCGAAAAACCGGATTTGAAAAAACCGGTAAATTCGACCACCCTACTTTTTTGCTGTATAGCATCACTTCAAGTTGTAATGTGTCATGTCTACAAGTTTAGTAAATGGTGAAAAAAAATTTCAACATGATTTTAACATAAGAAGGTATTTGGGTACGTGATAAGTTTCTATGATTGTTACAAACCTTTCTGCATTGCAGTGTGAAGAAGGGCGGGACAAAGGGAGTTCGATGCAAGTTTATCGAAATCACAGAAAAATCTATAATTTCACAGAATTTCGAACCAATTTTCATCACAGAATCTGTGTCAAAGTATACAATATTTAACAGACTGGAGGCTTTGAGGCCTTTGAAAAAAAGCAACACTCTGAGCTGGCCCTACTAGACCTCAGCAAAGCATACGATACTGCTCAAAAAGCACCCATTCTCGCTACTTTAGCTAGATGGGGAATTAGTGGAAATCCATATAATTACCTCCAAGACTTCTTAATAAACAGATCGTTCAAAATACTGGTCGGTGGAACTTTATCCCAATTGAAATCCTTAGAAAATGGAGTTCCGCAAGGACCAGTTCTTGCTGTAACACTATTCTTAATTGCCATGGAGCCGTTTTTCTTAAGAATCCCCCGCGGAGTGCAAACTTTCATTTATGCTGACGACATAGTGTTATTTGTATCAAGGGCACAAGTGAAAAGAGTTAGAAAAAAAATGCAAAATGCTGTGATAAAAGTGATCGAATGGGCTGACGGGATAAATTTCACGATTTCTTCGGAAAAGTCTAGCATACTTCACATTTGTAAGAGAAGAAAGCTCAAAACGGTCCCACAAATAACTATCAATGGAAAAACGTACAATTGGTACAACGTCCACTAAAACCTTAAACTTTTCGCCCCAAATTTTCGAAACCAAAGCAGCATTAGAGTCTCGCCCTAACCTCCCCTCATATGGAGGTCAAAGAACATGCTTACTGAATATGTTCAAGAGTATAGGTGAAACAAAAATATTTTACGCAATTATGTAACACTTTAGGGAGAAAAGGCATCAACTCGCTAAAACCATTTATGCCTAACTATATTTAACTCCGGTATACGCATCGCTGCTGACGCATTGCGGAGTAGTCCAATATTATCCCTCCATGCAGAAAGCGGAACCCTACCGTGGATTTACCGATTAATAGAGCGCATGGCACGCTTGAAAAACCACATGCCACCATCACTCCTGCCTTCACAAAGGACACTTCAAGCATTCCAATCACTAACTGGAAAAGATATTCCCAATATTTGTAAATCCAGATCAGTTTGCACTCGACCGTGGAATTCCAAAACTCCCAATGTAGACTGGTCGATCAAAAAAAGTTTTAAAGTAGGAGAAAGTAACCAAAAGGCAATTCAACTGTTCAAAAACCACCTTCAACAACGCTATTCAAATCATCTCCAGATTTGCACCGATGGTTCAGTTGCTAACAAACAGGTCGGATTTGGCATATCAAGTGGTAATCGAGAAATCTGCTATCAACTACCGGAAGAGTGTACTATTTTTTCGGCAGAAGCTATGGCGATATTATTTGCACTTAAAACGATCTGATTCAGCTAGCGTTTTGGAGGCAGCGGAGTCTGGAAAATCTCTCCATCCATGGGTGCAAGAGATTGAAGAAAATCTACACAAACTTAAAGGAACCCTGTGTTGGATCCCGGGTCATGTAGGTATCGATGGAAATAGCAAAGCTGAAGAACTAGCTGAAAAAGGTAGACGCGGTCCGAAAATGTCAACTGAGACTCCAGCGCCCGACATCATCACATGGATAAGATCGGAGATAAGGCTTAAATGGGAAGAAGATTGGCTAGGTAACCGGCAACTTTTTTTTGAGAAGCATCAAATCTACCACTTTACGCTGGAAAGATAGAAACATCCCCTTAGAACAACGTGCTCTGACTAGACTCCGAATTGGACACACCATGCTCACGCATTCAGAGTTCTTCCCGAAAGGGATAATCACCTGCAACACCTGCAATCAACCTCTCACAGTTGCGCATATTATTGGAGAATGCAGGTTATATGGGACAGAACGACATAACTGTGGAATTGGTCATGACGTATCGAGGGCGTTGAACGTGCTCAACGAAGACAACCTACTTAATTTTTTTCAAATGTATGTATGTATGTAGGCAGTTGAACCCACCAGTGGCTGATAGGTCTTTCGACCCGAGGCGGTACGGGAAGTCTCGATCACACATTCTAATATTGTTCATGCTTAACTCACAAACAATAATTGCAGCACAACCAAGGGGTCCGTTACCACTAGCTTGGGACAGGTTTGACTCATCTTACTCACTTCAAACTGTTCGAAACAAATAAAGATACCTGGAAAGGTCCCTAAGAAACCTATTCCAGATTCCAAATTTGCCGAGATACTCCGGCTGGCTTGAACCCACAATCCATTGTATATCAGTTTTCCGCTCGTTCGATGCCCTGTCCAACACCCCACTAGTCCCCAATAATAGAGTTAAGCTATTTTATTATTTAATATAATGAAATTTAAAACGATCAATGTTCAAGTGGTACTTAGCTGATTTCATTCCTTTGTTGATTCCTATCGCCTTGAAGAAATCCAAGCAATCTACAGGAAAAAGCTTCGACGCTGGCACTCTTATTTTACTACTGTACCCGGAAATAATCTCCTTTGTCAGAAAGATAATAAACTTTAAAAAAAATCACTAAAGTTTCTCCACCTTCATCACTGATTCAAAATAACTTTCTTTGAATTTTTAATTCAAATCGATAAAAAAATCCTTCCAGTTCTAAATAGATATCTTCTTCACTCCACAAATCGACAAAAATGCACGGATTAAATTCGAATTCTATTACCGGTTTTCCCGAAAATCTATCTACACCAACATCAAGAATTTTCGTTATGTTTAAGTAAATTAATCACTACAATGACTAACTTCGAAAAAAATCTTAGAAATGGAAAACAAAAATTTAATTTAAAGACCACAGAAGAAAAACGCGGTCGCGGAAAAACAAACAACCGTTCTCGAGCAAGGCCAACTTAGCTCTCACAACCTACTTAATTTTTTTCAAATGTACAAAAATCATCCAAAAACTCGAGACATAAGTTTAAAATGTAAACTTTTCTTAAGAGGACGAATGACCAAATTGGTTAAAATCCTCTATAAATAAAAAATATAGAATAGAATAGAATAGGATACAAAATTTTAGAAATATTCACAGATTTCAAAAATTTTTAAAATTTTTGAGGTTTTTCTTAAAATTTAATTTTTTATATCAATATAAATTTATGATAATTGCCTTTGAATGGGAAAAATATGATAAAATTGGTAATGTGAATTGATTTTTCTTAAGTAAAATGTAAAAAAGACGTAATGACATGACTTTTAAATGAAATTATGAAACCGCCACTGATTTTTTTCGGCAACCTTGGTTCGATGTTAATTGCGTTGTACAGCTCGAAAACTTATTAACCAATCCCATGAAAGTTTGTTGGCATAAATCAAGAACTTATCAAGTAAAAGGAAGAGAAAATTGTTGGCGTACGAATAATTTGAGATCCTCTCTTATTGCTGGGTGGAGTCGGAAAGAAAGGGACATTCTATGCATATTACATTTGGTATAATTTGAAAACTAATCAGACAAATAAAGCGATTTTTTTTGTTTCGATTATAGTCATTTTAACATCTTTATGTCATTCGCGACTTATATCAACGATGCAGTTGGCTGACAGTTATTGAAAAACTTATCCGGTACAACTGTGATCGAGGTTTACTCTTGGGCTCGAACTCACGAACATCGGTTCAGGAAGCAGCTGACTTGCCAACTGAGCAATACCACAAGCCCAAATAAAGCGAAATGTTGCGTCATTTAGATACTAAAAATGATTTTATAGTAGTTCGTGAGCAATTCTTGCATTGGAATAAGGAAAGGGCTTGAAGTCCATATCATTAAAACATGTATTTTGACATCATTGAAAACTCTATGAAGCTTATGAAAACAGAGTAAAAATTTCAGACCTTGAAAAAAAAATTTAGAAATCCATTTTAAGAAAATATTATGAAATTATCTTTGTACTGCAATTCGAAACTCCAGTTGCAGATCTCTTTTTAAAGCGTTTGCTTCTAAATTAAGTTGAAACTGGGTTTGAAATGCTGCTATAGAAATAAAACTTAATTTTAATTATTTTAATAAATTTAAATTATTTTTGGAAGGTGCAGCAAAGCACACCGGGTCAGCTAATATTTTTCTAAAACTTAAGCTTTGTCGTATAAAAGTTACCAGTTTATAGTGAGTTCAATAATGAAATTATGCGGAAATATTGCCAGAAAAACAAAGTGGACTAAATAGCTAATTGATAGCTGGTGGTGATTTGTATCGAAAAAGTGTTCGTTACTTAAATTAAAAATAAACCAACTTCTATCTATAGGAATACAGCAGCAGAAAACAAATTTATGTGTACACAAGCAAAAAGTACAGGAGCTCAGACTCAGGATATTATTTTCGGACTTGCTCGACGCGGTATATTTTTGTAGCACAAACGGACATTCAGGTCGATTTCCAACGATCAAAACGGAACAAAACCGGTGAAAGTATCGATAACGTCCGAGTGCCATCGCTATATGATGATGGTACATTTAGTGTCAGCTGAAATTTCCACTGCGAAGCTATTTTTAATTTGTCCTTTTTCTGTCAGGACCGTGCACCGAACAACAACGAATGCTGGTTCTATACCAGGAGGACGGCTATTCTAGCTCCAGCGAAAAAGTATCGAATGTCGATCATTGTTGTTTTCTTGCTCTCTAGTTAGTCTGGAGGCACAAACATAGTTTCTACATCTAACAATCATCCGCAGGTCGTGCCGTCAGGGTCAACTTGGTGTGAATAATGGGGAAATAGAGCAACAACAAGAAAAAAAAAACACAAATCATACCGATAGGAAGAAAGGATACGGAACGGTGACTCCCGTGGAAGTCAGAGCAATATTATTGAAACAGGATTCCGTCTTTCTGTGGATGCAACCGATTAGATTACCTACCTGTCTGTCGACAGATTTTTGACATCCACGTTAGGTGAACATGTGTTGAACAAGTGTTTGATTTTTTTTATAGGAAATCTATAGCAACTCCCACATCTATTGGATTACCCGGTAAAACAGAAATAGAAATGTTCTGAAATAGAAATGTTCTAAATCAGACTTATCTATTCCAATTTCTAAAATTTGTATAATTAAAGCTTTTTAAAGCGTTGTATCTCGGAAAAAAGAATATCTAGGCAAGTTCTGAAATAAGGATAAAAAATGTATTAAAATTCAGCATTTTAATTTTCATGCAGGTTTAATGGTTTATTAGTTATCAAAGATCGATTTTACCTAAAACTGACCAATATTCAATTCTTCCAAAATCAGTTATTTTGGGTTTTTGGGTTCGAATCCCACAAGTTGTCGACACGTAAGATGTGTTTCATTATTTAATCAACTACATATATGTTTTTTTTTTTTTTGTTTCGATTATAGTCGTTTTACCATCTTTATGGCATTCGCGACTTTATCAACGTTACAGTTGGCGGATCGTTATTGAAAAACTTATCCGGTACAACTGTGTTCGATATTTACTCTTGGGCTCGAACTCGCGGACATCGGCTCAGGAGACAACAGACTTGCCAACTGAGCTATATCACAAGCCCCTACATATGTGTAATAAATATTTCAGATGAATGCATTTGAAGCTAATGGAGTGGATTGCCAATCAGCATTATAGGTCTCTGAAAGATTGGATGCCTTCCCACGACGAACCATCTCGGCCGTGGATGACTGAGAAGCAATTCGAAGGCCACAGCCGTAGGCTGTACCTTGCTACCAATGGAGGAACCATACAAACATACATACATTACATTAATTTAAAAAAAATTGATCAGTTTCATAGAAAATTGAAAAAAAATGTTTTAAACTGCGACCCAGAGATGGGTCTTGACTCAAACATTCAGTCAGCGAAACTTTTTTTTGTAGAGAAATGAATCCAACTTAGATGAAATTTCAGGGACTAGATAAGAGAAAATCGATGTTGAAAAACATGCGAAAAAAATTCGCCTTGTCTCCCGGTAGGACTTGAACCCACATCTTGCGCCTCTCCGGGGCCCATGTATTAACATTCTACTACAGGAGACCAATCTGACGTATGAATATTATACTGGTTGAGTGTCGATGTCTATCGGAATGAAGGGAATAGTTCTCCCATGTGATCATAATCATTTTTCTTGATCTATTTCTATTCCCATCATTTCATCTTAAGGTAGATGGAATCAAGTTTGGACATTTTTAAGCACGGCAAGATTTGCATTGCCTTCTCATATCCTGCACGGGTTGTCAGTTATGATGAGAAATGATGCGTTTGCCGTATTTGGATATCCAGCCAATTTCGGTGTTTGGCACCGCCTTATTTCTATTTTTAAACTGCGACCCAGAGATGGGTCTTGACTCAAACATTCAGTCAGCGAAACTTTTTTTTGTAGAGAAATGAATCCAACTTAGATGAAATTTCAGGGACTAGATTTTTCAACATCGATTTTCTCTTATCTAGTCCCTGAAATTTCATCTAAGTTGGATTCATTTCTCTACATTAAAAAAAATATATATATATATATTTCCGGTCACGTGCTGAACTTTTCGTTCTCCCCTACCCGCAGAATTCCCTATCCCACCCAATATGTGATCTTTGAGGGTAAGAAAATTGAAACCTTCAGCGTTTTGAGGTACCTCTAATTTAAGTTCGATTGAGCAGAAATTTAGCACCGTTCATTTTTCTAGGGCCAACCAAGAAGATGTATATGGTACGTTTTTATACTGGATGTATTAGATTATATGCTGAGGACTAACATATGAATATTGAGATCTTTTTCGATTGAATCAACATTAATTTCTCGAAAAGTTTTAAAACTATAGTCACAGGTCGACAGATCCGGTCGAAACTTCGCAGGACCCCTATTACGAACGGTTATCAATAAAACAACACAGTTTCTGCAAGTATTCTCCTCTTTGAAAAGTTTTCAGTTCTTGGTCCTTCTGGTAATAGAAACTTTAGTCCTTTGTCCGCTGAAGCAAATCATAAACCTTCGGGAAAGTTCTACCGCAAAACAAACTCAAACTTCATCTGTGCCTAAACTTCACAGGAACATTCTCACGGGCAGAGACCTAAGAGGTGGTATGAATAAGAAAATAGTAATTGCTTCGGTAAAGTTATGAAAAATTTACTTAGCCCTAACTTAAAGCGCAGACACCAG
Source organism: Uranotaenia lowii (assembly GCF_029784155.1). Classification (NCBI taxonomy): domain Eukaryota; kingdom Metazoa; phylum Arthropoda; class Insecta; order Diptera; family Culicidae; genus Uranotaenia; species Uranotaenia lowii. The sequence goes on along the minus strand of NC_073691.1, from coordinate 165,612,892 downwards.
ATACCCAGACTGACCACTGAAGGCTGATTTTGGCGCAGCGCTATCTACGGGTTATCGTGAAACTAACGGCCACATATACAAAAATAAAAATCTCGATATATCACACACACACATTTGCATTGTGCTATTTGTTTTTCTACATCTAGCGATGAACACGGTCGTTTTTGATTACCTACTTTTGATAGAAAAAAAATAACACGATATATTTCGAAAACCACTAAAGAACCGTTTTTGAATTGGAGCGCATTAACCAAATGTGGTTAGAATTCAATCATAAAGCTTATAAAAAATACATCGACTTCGACAGAAATGAAAATTGAATGAAAACTTGAGATTTTCTGCTCCACTTCCTTATTGCGTTGTGGTTGAAAAATAACCATTCTATGACATCTTTGGCTTCATTTGTGAAGATCACTTTCAACTGCAAGATTTCGATAACCCCGAAACCTCCGTCAAGGGTAAGTTCAAGTTTCCCGAGTAGAAAAATATTGTTCCAAACCCAATTATTTGTAAATAGTTATAAAACGATCTAGGACTTGTTGAGAAAACGACAAATGATATCGTAAAACATTCCACTGATTGTATATTGCAAAACTACAGTATATTGAATTTTACCGTTACAAAATATTACTGTTTAGAACTGTTAAATCAGTTGAATGGACGAGATTCTTACAAAACCTTACCTGGCCGAAATGCCGCATTTATAGAGGTTTACAAAAACTGAATAAAACAAAAGTAGAAGTGATATTTACAAAATTTGTAAAGCAATGTTTTGTTAACAGAAGAAGCTTGATGAAAATCGCAACAACGAAATATACCATTAAGTCACCATCTACAACAAAAACCGGTGTCAGATTTTTATTTACTTTTTTCTCCAATAAATCCAAAAACTTCCCTTTCTATGAAAAATTTAGTCACATTCAAGAAACGTCTTCTTTTCAAAATATCTAACTAAACTTGAATATCGTACTAGCCCTTTTACCGCCCACTGGAAGAGGCAGATGTGGAAAAAATATTTTTGGCTTCGAGATGATGCCTTTTTCGCAAATTTAGTACAAATTCTCACAAAGTGCGTTGGTTGACATAATGATGATTCCTGACAAACAATATCAATTATCCGAGTCTGTTTAGTACGAATAGCTTAGCTTTTCCTGTTCTGTTGTTAAGTTATTTTTTCATCATTATTTTTTTTAGTTAAATTTCGAACCATTTTTTGAATATCGTACGAGTAATTGATTCTATCCATGGGTAAAATAAAATAAACGTGAACTCGTCATATAAAAATCAAAACATTAAATGAATTCACTCACACAGCCATACGATATTTGACATTCCATAAAACGACAAGAAAATAAAAATGACTTGTATTTGTATCAAGATAGCACTGTTCTTTTACCATTCAAAATTCTTTTTGGTGGTGTGGAAAAACATTGAAATCGATATCTAAGTTTAGTTACAGCGAAGTTATTTCTTATTTCCTGGGCATCGGTTAAGGAACATTGGCCCTTATTCTGCGCCGCGCGTGACGTGACGGTTGTCACCTCACCTCGGAGTCACCGTGAGTGTTGTCACCTTATTCCCGGAGTCGATGTGGGTAAAGTGACAGAGGTGAGTGACTGAATGAACACATCTGTCAAAATGGTAAAATTTGTTCTGAATTGATTTGTTTTCGTTCACGCTTCGAGTTTTCCAAACTGATTTTTAAAGCTGTTAGTGATAATTCCGGTTCGCAAAAGGCCACCAACGAGACATAAGGTGACAGCAAGCAACTTAAGAAAAAAAACAGGCATTTTTGTGCGTCCTAAGTGGAGAAAGCTGAAACCGGAAACTCCTACTAGAAGGTAAAAAATAACAATCGACAGCTGCTGCTGCAACCAACAAGTGTCCAACAGACGGATTCAAGTAAGTAGGGTGATTTTTCTTTTGTATACCGCTTGGCCAGAACAGCTTCCGAAATCTGTGTCATTACACAAATTACACGATATAAGCGATTCACGTGATTTTTTTTGTTTTCAGTTGGTGCTGCCGATCTAGGTGCTTTCCCTGAGGTTATCACCGTGACATGCCGGAAATCATAAGCCCACAGCCCAGCCGCCAATAGATCATAGGGATTATGGAATGCCGAGCACTGGTATCGAAGTCAACAAGGCTGCAGCAGCACCAGAGGGCAACATTGGTTGGCAGTTTGTAGTGGATGCGAAAAATTGTATGTTTAAAATTTGTATTCGTCGATAATTTACTAGCACTAAATTATACTTTTTTCTTAATGCTGGATGAAATTATTACTCCAAAATGTTACATAAGTTTCAATTCAGCAATCCAAGTTAATTTTGATTCTGGCCATATAACCCACAATTCGGTTTTAAATTGAATTTATAACAAATTCTCTGGAACCTACAATTTTGATTGAATTTCTAACAACTCCGCTTTACAGTAATTTTCGTTATATTTCATTTTTTTTCTTACTCGTCACCACCTTCAAGGTACCGCCAATTGTCACCTTAAATCGTAAAGGTATGAGCCAAACTAAGATGTTACAAAAAAAACTTATCGGTAACAAACAGTTTGAAATTTAATTCAGCCAAATTGAGCAGAAATCCCTTAAAAACCCCTCAACTCCAACCCATTTATAAAAATAAATTTTCGTCGTTTAAAATATGATAGATAATTGAAAGCTTTAAAACATGCTGGATATATTTTTTTGATTGATTTCTACACTCTAAGAAAATTGTACATAGTGGGACAGTAAAAAGTACATACTTTGAAGTTCGTCAACTTTTACGTAGAAGTGGGTTTCAGAAATTACATACTTTGCCAGTTCTTTCTGTTCTACAAAACCCTCTATGTAGAAAGAACTTTAATTTCAGTTAATTTTAAGTTGACGGCGTTTTGCTTCTCACTCGCACCACCAGAGTCAGTCTGTGATTTGCATCCTACTTGCGCGCACACAACAACTTTTGCAGAACTTCCCCATAAACCTTTGCGAAAACATGAAAATTTTTCTTGGTAAGTTTGGTAACATTTATTTCCGATGAATGTTTTTTTTTTTCAATTTATCTCCTTAATTTCAGGATAGTTGTTGGTTTCCACTGGGTCCAGAAGCGACATGCAACGCTATCATAGACGCCAACGGAAAAACGTATTACTCGGATGAACCGAAAACAGTTTGCAAAACAGTGGCCGGAAATGATGAAGGTGGTATTCGAAAATAAATTACTGTACTCGCCTTTAAACTTTGAATTGAAGTTCAATAAATTATCAACTCAAATAAAATTTCATTCCATTTGAAAGAAAATATCCCTGCTTCTTAATTCCTAATTGAAATTTTGATTTTTTCCTATTTTATGTGATTTTAACATACTTTTTAGTTCACAGAGCTCTACGTTCTTTTGCGTACTTTCTACATACTGGTATGTACCAGCCTATTTTACATACTTTTCCGTACCGCCATTTTTACATACTGGTGACTTCCTGCACTTACGGGTTGATTTGGCTTCTTTTCACATACTTTTGTGTAGGATTTTCTAAGGGTGTAACAACTAAAAACTCCGCTTTACTGTAATTTTCGTAATTTTTCATTTCATTTCTATCTCGTCGTCACCTGAAAACGTACCGACAATTGTCACCTAAAATCGTCACCCGAATGCGACGATTCTCACCCACGGTGACTACGACAATAGGGTAAGAACTCACAAAGTTCATCCGAAGTGACAATCCTCACCTAAACCGACTACTGGAATAGAGTGACTTGGGTGACTCGACTATCATCACGTCATGCGCGGCGCAGAATAAGGACCATTAAAATGACCCTTATTCAAAATTATAGTTTTTTGAAGAATGAATTCATTTAGTAAACTAATTACTTTCGAAATATGGTTTCAACCAAACTTCAAATCAAAGTTTTTGGTTCAATGTCGAAAGTTGAAAACATTTCGGAAGCAAAGAGAAATGGATTTGAAACATACATTTTGAAATATTCCAAATTCAGTGCAGTTTTTCAACAATTTTTTTTTTCGAATAAAAGATGGGGAAAAAAGTCTAAAAGCATGATCGCTTTTAAGGTTAATTTTCCAGTCCAGTGCAGAATTATGCCAAAATATCGCTTGAGCTTTCATTACGTCGTATGAAACAAAATGTAAACAAACAGTTTTATAACGAAAAAAAAAAACAAAAATTGACTTAGTAGCAACTTCTTCCCATTTAGAATATTTGTAGCCTGGACAACATATTCTATATGTGTAATACAAATTTTAAAGTTGTTTTGATAACTTTTGAAGCAATTTTCGGTTAATTTTCAAGATGTTTCATGCGGCGTAATGAAACCTCACGCGAGATGGTCATTACAGTTGTTTTTTGACATTTCTCACGCACATTTGAGCAGGTAAAAATACCCGGTCGACAAACACGGTCGTTTCTAGGGTTATTTTTCCAAACATTATAAGTTTTAGTGAACGACCAGCATTATATCACGAACACTTTCAGCGGCAATTAGGATTAAAGATCTTATCAATACATTCATCACATTTAAATATTATTCAATATATGTCAATAACTTATTTCACTCCTCAAACCTTTTTTTGCCAGGAATTTGCCACATCGTGGCATTCTTCCCTACGACTCCTCAAACCTATCTAGGTACGAGCCAAAAAACAGTTAAGATAAATTAGAATTCAAGTTTTTCAAGGAGTTATGTATAGTTTGTTTTTTTGGTCGCAGTCAACTTTTCATATTAAGACGAACAATTCCGAACTCAATGAACTATTTATAACAGACATAATAATTTTCATACTGTTACTCAGCCGGATAAATTAATTTTGAAATCAAAACTGAATCGCAAAATTGATTGGCTCTGAACTGAGGACCGCTATAACGTTGCGTTTGTTTTTTTTCCCATCTCAATCGATCAACAATCATTGTTTGTATAACATTCATCTCTTATTATGATACAGTAAAGTAAAGTAAACTAAATTAAAGTAAATCAAATGTTAATTACATTGAAGACAAAAACGATAATGAAAATATTTGAGATAGAATTTCAAATACTGATAGGTGATTCAATCAAGACGGTTTTCATTTGGCTTGTTAATTATCAAGTGCAATTTTTTTTCTTGATGAAGCACAGTAGTTTCAAGATGCCCCGTCAGATGGCGTATGATACTGGGCGACTTGCAGTTGTATGGATTCAAGCGCCACTGATCAGTCTGGGTATCTGGTGTCTGCGCTTAAAGGCATTAAATTGCATCTCAGTAAAAACGTTGTAAAAAAATCCTAGTTGACCGATTCTTTTCAAACTTGTAGACAATAAATTTTCTACCATTTATAATATTTTGGTATATGCACTTCATTCTAGTTTTATTTATTTTTTTATTTATTTGATAACATATCAACAGATCACATATTGATCCCAATGATAGAACGACAGTTCAATACCATACTCGTAAATACAATCCTACGTTAGACCCGTCTTTACCCAAAAGATTTTGCGCAACTTCTGAAAATAGCTTCTTCTATACAAAAAATCACTTTTTCGTCACTTCTGTTTCATAATAGGCGTTCCGGTGCGAAGAGAAAACTTATGTTCTTGGATACTAAAGTGGCTTTTTTGGCTTTATATCACTTCAGGGAATACTTCGAACAGAGGAACAAATTAAAATATAGACTGTTCCAGAAATTATAAGGACACTATCAAAATAATAAAAAAAAACTGTTTTATTAAATTTTATTTATTTTATTTGGCACATTTACACGAATTTTTTTGAAGTGTCGCTATACTTTTGCACTCTACAGTGTCGTTCAAAAATACATCGACACTTACAAATTTGAAAGTTTTTTGGAAAAATTGGAATTCATTTCCAGTGGTCACTGAGACACTGAAACATTGCTGAGGCGCGTTGGGGCAAGTTGCTCGACTACAGTATCGTGCAAAAGTATAGCGACACTTCAAAAATTGGATATTTGGAAAAATTTCTAATCGCTTTCGGAGTTCATTTTGAGGCGATTGTAACATTACTGAGTGGCATTAATACAAGTTGCTGACAACAGTACCGGTCAAACCAATAGCAACTCATACGAAATAAAAATAAATTGAAAATACTTATTTATAAAAAATCATCCGAAAGTCAATCATCGGTGGCATTTACGGTCGTTTTGGTGTTTTAAGGCGGAGAAAAAGTAAGCAGCGGACCTTCTGACGAGACGACGAGCATGTGCCGAACGAGATGTGGTGGAGAAGTTCGTAGCGGATTTCACCTATGAACGGGATTGTTGCCAGATTGCGGTACGTTTGGAGGCGCTCAACAAGTGCAACGAACTCTTCTTGAACGTGCGGAACGACATCGAGATGGGTGACAGCGAAGAACGGTTCGAGACACATCTGGAGTTCCGGGCGTATTTCGAGGATCGGTTTTGCAGAGCAAAAGGTTTCTTGTTGTCCAAACTGGAAAGTAGGGAGCATCCGTTGAGTTCGACGATCATACACACATCGGCTTCTCACAGCATGGCTTCCAGTTTCCATCATCGGCTGCCGAAAATCGAACTTCCGAAATTTAGTGGAGATGAATCGCGCTGAATTCCGTTCCGTGACAACTTTCTCTCGATGATTCACTGCAACGAGGATATACCGATCGTCAACAAGCTGCAGAACCTGTTACAGTCCCTCGAAGGAGAAGCCAAGAAACCATTCGAGTCGGTGGATATCCAAGCCGATAATTATTCGTCGACGTGGGACGCGCTTAAGAAGCGTTACGATAACAAGCGATTTCTCAGAAAGGAGCTGTTCCGAGGCCTGTATAACCTTCCACCGATCCAGCATGAGTCAGCACAAGACCTCAACCCACTGGTTGATAATTTCCAGCGACAAGTTAAGGCACTGGGGAAATTGGGTGAACCTATCGAGCATTGGGACACTCCGCTCATCTTTATCCTGACGAATAAGTTAGATTCGGCGACGATTCGTGCATGGGAGCAAGATACTCGACAGAAAGATGAGGTGAAATACGACGAGCTCATCGAGTTTCTCATCCACCAGGTCCGGATGTTGAAATCCGTGGACAGCGATCTCTAGCATCGTTCCTCAGTGCCCACCGTTTCCAAGGTGGCCGGCCAAATCCCGAAGAAACCAGTTCCCATCCGATATGTTGTGAACACAGCTACGTCCGCAACTCAAACCAGTACTTCGTCATGCCACTGTTGTTTGAGAACACATCCGCTTCACCAATGTCCAGCATTTTCGAACCTGTCAAGCTCCCAACGGCGAGAGCTTGTGACACAGCACAGCCTTTGCTGGAATTGTTTCCGCGCGAACCATCAGGCAAGATCCTGTAAATCCAAGTTCCTGTGTAGGATTTGCCAAGCGAAGCACCATACTATGTTGCACGACCAAGCAGTACCACCGAACGAGTCCTCATCCGAGGGATCACAAGCGAATCCAGGCCCCAGTAGATTGCTTAGCCCACCAACAGTAAATTTTCCCGTGCATTCAGATTCAACCGTTCTCTTGGAGACAGTCTCTCTGTTAGTTGTCGATCGATACGGCAGAAAGATTCCAGTACGAGCTCTTCTAGATTCCGCAGCAATGTCCAACTTTATCACCAGGAAGCTGGCGAACGAGCTCGCCACCCGACAAACTCCCGTGGACATCGCAGTTGCCGGAATTGGAGTCAGTCAAGCGCATCAGAAAAAAGTTAGCTGCAAAATTGTATCCAGGAACAACGACTTCTCCACCACACTCGATTTCCTCGTCATGAAGAAACCAACACCATATCTCCCCACATCTCCGATCGATTCAACTGCCTGGAGAATGCCGAAGGCTCCATTGGCGGATCCTCAGTTTAACGTTCCACCAACAATCGACATGATCATCGGTGGTGAATGCTACCATGAGTTTCACACAGGCGTGCGCCATTTCCTTGGTAACGATTTCCCGTTTTTGGTGGACACCCTCTTTGGCTGGACAGTTTCTGGCAAAGTGGATTCCAGCTCCCCCACCGCACCGCGAGCGTGCTTCCTCTCCACCGTTGATCAAACTCGAGAAACGATCCCTGGGGAGTTCCGGCCAATGGAAACCGCCAATGGGAGTCAGAAAACCGATGCACAACCCTTTACCACTCAAATCCACGATCAAGGATACGCTGCCCACCATTCTCGGTCCAAGGATCCACAAACCACCCTTGGAGATTACGAACCGAATGCCACACATCGAAACTCCACCAGAGATACACACCACAAGATTCCTGGAAGTAACGACCAATTCGGAATGGAGCACCAGAGCGATCCTGTTGAAGACTACAAACCACACTGCAGTGCACTGCTATCTGCCAAATCACCCGGTGCTCAAGGAAGCCAGCAAAACCACCAACGAACGCGTGGTATTCAATGCATCCTGTGGGCCCAACTCAGGGTACGCGCTCAAAGATACGCTGCTCGTCGGTTCCGTCGTGCTACGTTGTCCCCTTGGCCAAGCAGCCCTCTGTTACCGTTATGGAGTACTGTGCAGCTGTTCTGTCAACAGAACCGCTCCGGATACCCCAGCGGTCAAAGCCGCCATCGCATCGTTGGAGAACTGTCGCTGCTAAACGCGCACCGGTTATACAGATTGGTACAGACGGGCACAATGTGGCCAGCAATCTGTCCAGCATGTTCCATTTCCCCGATAAGCTTCAGTGCTGCTACGACCCTACACGTCAATTTTCGTCCATGGAAAACTGGCCCTGCTCCGCCACCTTGCGGCCACTAAGTCGCATTACAAAGCTTCATCCAAGTCGAGATGGAGTCGTTCCTGTTTTAGGACTGGAGACAGCCAAGCAAGATGGTTGTCAGAGCGGTGAATCGGATTACCATCTTACTCATCGCCAGCAACCAAGTCGTCAACCCTACAATCGACCAGAGAAAGCTACAGAGACCGGCAGAGCACGCCGAACGTGCTCAACCCGCTTATAGAGCGCTAAAAGATCTTTTTTAATGCTGTAATACCCGCCATCTGTTGTCAACGAGATCAATCTACAAAGACCGGCAGAGCACGCCGAATGTGACTCAACGCGCATGTCGAGCGCTAATAGGTGATTAGCGTTCCAAATCTCCACATTTTCTCGTTCGATCTACCTGGTCTTCGTTGATTTCAGATCCTTTCTCAATCACCACTTTACCTCATCATCCTTTTTCGTCATGGAGTATTCATCGCCTTTTATCAAGCCAGTCCCAAGCAGAATCGTCCAAGATCGATAGAGCACACCGAACGTTGCTCAACGCGCTAACGGAGCGCCAATAGGTGATTAGCGTTCCTATCATTTTTTCTCCTATCGTTCGATCTACCGGGTCTTTTGTCGATTCCAGATCACCCACTTTACTTCGACGCAGAATCTTATCATACATCATAGAAGACGGCCAAATCCATCTATGGAGAAAGCAGAGTCTGTAGGGTTCTGAGTTAGTCGTGTAGGGTGGATATTATTTCATTTTTGAACAATCTATTAAGAGCGTGTATTTGCTACCACGGATGGGTAACCTATTTTGAGCGTGAAGGAGAAAAAGCCAACGGAAGTCAGTTCCCGCTAGAGACCGAGCAGTAAAGACGTGGTTTGAAAGTGTCTACAAAATTGGCGACGAGGATTCAACGAAACGGATCCAAAAAGGTAAGGAAACCAAGTGAATTGGGATGAAAACCGTGATCACTAGTTAAGTGAGTGAATTTCCTGGGCTTATTCGCACGAGATACATGTTTTTTTCTGAACGCAAAGCGTACCGGTAAAATTTTAAAGATGGCTGTTCGGAAGCCATTCACTGATGAAATTTGCTTTCGAAATTGGATTGGCGTTCAAGATGGTCGCTTCGAAAAGTGATAGAAATGTAAAACAAAAGAAAATCGACCAACGCGGATTTTGGTAAGATATCGTGAAAAGAAAAGTGCGATAGTTTATTTTTATTTTATTTCGACCAAAATTCAGATGTTTTGGAAAGAGATCGTTGCCAGTAAGCGACGATATGTTTAGTTCGACCAAAATCCAAGGGATTTGGTAAGAGATCGTTGCCTGTAAGGGACGATATTTCTATTTCGACCAAAGTTGAAGGACTTGGTAAGAGATCGTCTCCGGTAAGGGACGATATTTCAATTTCGACCAAAATCAAAGGGATTTTGGTAAGAGATCGTTGCCGGTAAGGAACGATATTGTTCGATCAGAAACCAAGGGATTCTGATAAGAGATCGTTGCCGGTAAGGAACGATATTTTGTTTTCGACCAAAGTTGAGTGACTTGGTAAGAGATTGTCTCCGGTAAGGGACGATAGTTCTATTTCGATCAAAATCCAATGGATTTTGGTAAGAGATCGTTGCCGGTAAGGAACGATATTTCTATTTCGACCAAAGTTGAAGGACTTGGTAAGAGATCGTCTTCGGTAAGGGACGATATTTCAATTTCGACCAAAATCCAAGGGACTTTGGTAAGAGATCGTTGCCGGTAAGGAACGATATTGTTCGATCAGAATCCAATGGATTCTGATAAGAGATCGTTGCCGGTAAGGAACGATATTTTGTTTTCGACCAAAGTTGAGTGACTTGGTAAGAGATCGTCTCCGGTAAGGGATGATATTTTTATTTCGACCATAATCCAATGGATTTTGGTAAGAGATCGTTGCCGGTAAGGAACGATATTTCTATTTCGACCAAAGTTGAAGGACTTGGTAAGAGATCGTCTTCGGTAAGGGACGATATTTCAATTTCGACCAAAATCCAAGGGAATTTGGTAAGAGATCGTTGCCGGTAAGGAACGATATTGTTCGATCAGAATCCAATGGATTCTGATAAGAGATCGTTGCCGGTAAGGAACGATATTTTGTTTTCGACCAAAGTTGAGAGACTTGGTAAGAGATCGTCTCCGGTAAGGGATGATATTTTTATTTCGACCATAATTTAATGGATTTTGGTAAGAGATCGTTGCCAGTAGGGAACGATATTTTTATTGCGACCAATGTTTGTGTGACTTGGTAAGAGATCTTTGCTAATAAGAAAGATGCGTTTATTTCCACTATAATACATAGAATTTGGAAGGTGTTTTTTTTTTGGCATTGGTGAGCAATTCAGTAGAATAGAATAAGTTCAAGACCAAGGTTAGTTGGTACTTGCATCAAAGAGAATGGACAGAACGAATGGAAAGTAATGTTCTTTTCTTTCTGCTATTTTTAGATGGAAGAATATCGTCCACTACCGATGTTTAAATGCGAGCAGATTGAAGGCTCAAGACTGTCCAAGGAATGGATCGAATGGAAAAGAGCGCTTCAATTCTATTTTGACGCAGCAGGAATAGTCGACCAGAAAACAATGCGAGCGAAGATGCTGCACTTCGGAGGGCCTCAGCTTCAAAAAGTGTTTGGAAGCTTAGAGGGAACTGAAGAATTTTCAATGGTACTTCTTGATACACCATGGTACGATAAAGCCATAGAGTGTTTGGACGGATACTTCAATCCATACAGACAAGATGTTCTCGAAAGACACAAGCTTCGGAAGTTGAAACAGTTGCAGAACGAACGTTTCGCTCACTTCATACTACGAGTACGAGAACAATTAAGCTATTGTGGATTTGACAAGCATCCAGCAGAAATTCGAAAGGTGCTCGAAGAGATCATGATGATAGATGTAATCGTAGAAGGATGTGCCTCTCCGGAGTTACGTCGTAAGATCTTGGCTAAGGATTACACACTAACGGAAATAGAAGCTTTAGGAGAGTCCATTGAAAGCGTTCGGATGCAGGAAAGAGAGTTAGCTGGTGCAAAACTGGAGCAAAGTGAAGTGGGAGTCAATAAGATTACCCTTGGTAAAAGGAATTACAACCGTGGTGAAATTCAACAAATGTCAGCCAGTGAAAGGCCAGTGGTTGGTAATTGTTACGCCTGTGGAAAACCAGGGCATTATGCCAATGCCGCTCATTGTAAAGCGAAAGGAAAAGTGTGCCGTAAATGCAAAATTACTGGCCACTTTGAAAATGTATGCAGGAAGAAATCTGCCGGTAAGGGACCTCGTACATCGGCTTCCGTCAAACGGATTCGAACGGTGGAAGACGTTTCATCGCCGGGAATAGCAACAGAAGAAAACATGGTTGATGTCGAGAAAAAAGTTTACTACACTTTTTACGGTGGAAACACGACAAACGTGCTTACTGTGAAAATCGGTGGCGTTGAGCTTGACATGCTAGTTGATTCAGGCTCGGATGCGAATCTCATAACTGGCAAAACATGGGAGGTACTCAAGGCAAACGAAGTGGTCTTGAAGAAACAACAGAAAGGCAGTAACAAGATACTCCGAGCGTATGGGTCCCAGGCGCCATTGGAGATTTTAGGTTCGTTCGAAGCTATTATTGAAATAGCGCATCGCTCAGCGGTAGCAGAGTTCCTAGTGATCAAGAATGGACAACGGGACTTGCTGGGGGACATTACATCAAAGGCCCTGGGCATACTTAAAATAGGGATAGACGTGAATGCAGTCGCACAGAACGAAGTCAACCGGCCTTTCTCAAAGATTAAGGGAGTTAAGGTACGAATCCAGGTGAATCCGAAGGCAGTACCTGTGTTCCAACCAGTTCGCAGAATTCCTATTCCGTTAGAAGATGCAGTAAACAAGAAACTGGACGAACTTCTGGCAAGAGACATAATAGAGCCCAAGAAAGGATCAACCACGTGGGTTTCACCATTGGTAGTTGCTACCAAAGCAAACCAGGACATTCGTCTGTGTGTTGACTTGCGACGCGTGAATCAAGCTGTGATTCGTGAGCATCACCCGATGCCCATCATCGAGGACGTCATCGCGAAGATTGGAAGAGGGAAAGTATGGAGCATTTTAGATATCAAGGATGCCTTCTTGTTGCTCGAACTTGAGGAGGACTCGCGTGACATCGTCACATTTATTTCTCATCGAGGCCTGTATCGTTTCAAACGTATGCCGTTTGGCTTGGTTAATGCGCCAGAGATATTCCAACGAAACATGGACGAAATACTGGCGGATTGCGAAGGAGCATATTGATACCTCGACGATGTAGGCGTCGTAGGTACCACCGTTGAGGAGCACGACGCACGTTTGGAAAAGGTACTCTAAAATGTATTGTTTTTCTTTTATTTTGATGATTCTCGAATAAAGTTGAATTGATGTTAGAAAAAAAATGGTTTAATTGTAATTTCTGGTTTTAGATACTCCAACGAATTAAAGAAACAGGAGTAGTACTGAATGTGAAGAAATGCAAGATACGAGTAACACAGTTTGATTTTCTTGGTTACCGAATAAGTAGTAAGGGCATTCGACCGTCAACTGATAAACAAGAAGCGATTATGTCATTCCGTAAGCCAACTAATGACAGCGAAGTTCGAAGTTTTCTTGGCTTAGCGAACTACATGGCCAAATTCGTACCAAATTTGACCACCATTGACGAACCACTTCGGAAGCTGTTACATAAAGAAACAAGATTCGTGTGGGGTCGAGAGCAAGAATTAGCATTCCATGAAATAAAAGCAAGAATATCGAACGCGGGATGTCTAGGTTTTTACAACATTGCGGATCAAACTAGTGTAGTTGCAGACGCAAGCCCATATGCTTTAGGAGGTGTATTAATTCAGACCAATGCTGATCAAGAATCCAGGGTCATTTGTTTTGCCTCCAAATCATTAACTGATACTGAAAAACGGTATTGCCAAACCGAGCGAGAGGCTTTGGCACTTGTTTGGGTAGTCGAACGTTTTCAAATCTACTTGATTGGCAGGGAGTTCGACCTCATTACGGACTGCAAAGCTTTAACGTTTTTATTTAATCCTACATCACGTCCGTGTGCTCGTATCGAACGTTGGGTTCTACGGTTACAGGGTTTCCGGTACAGGGTAGTTTTCACTAAAGGAAAAGATAATATAGCGGATGCCCTGTCACGCCTCACGAGCGCGTCTCCTCAACCGTTTGACCCAGCTGAGGAATTGACGGTTTGTGAAATAGGTTCGGCTGCTGCAGCAATGATTGCTTTGCGATGGAGCGAGATAAAATATGCGAGTAAAGGGGACGAAGAGATACAACAGATAGTAAAGATATTGAACTCAGAAGATACAGTTCAGCTACCTCTTCCATTCAGATTAATTGCTACAGAGCTTTGTGTAGTTGATGACGTACTAATGCGAGGAGATCGAATAATAATTCCTCAGAAATTACAACAGCGAGTGTTGCAGTTAGGCCATGAAGGGCATCCTGGCGCTAGAATCATGAAAGAATATTTACGGGCAAGCGTGTGGTGGCCTAAGCTTGATAAACACATTGAGGAATATGTTCGAGAATGTCGCGGCTGCACATTAGTATCAGCACCAAATCCACCTGAGCCGATGACGAGGAAAGAACTCCCAGCAGGACCATGGGAGCAAATTGCAATAGATTTTCTTGGACCCCTTCCTGATGGAGAAAATTTGTTAGTTTGTGTTGACTATTAAAAAAAGTTTCTGAAGGGATGAGTAGTATCTGATAAAACCGAAGTGCTCCGTCTAATTCAACGGCTTTTTACCAGTTTTCACTACTATTTATTAAGCCCGAACAGTTTAATCAACTCGTGAAAAGTTCCAAGTGAAGATCCGTATCGAGTTCTATTCGTCGAAAGCGCTTTTCATGTGAAAATTGATTCGCTTTTATAATTCAATCCGCTATTGTTATCTATAGTGCCATACTGTGTGCTCCCTTCAAAAACATTAACTAATCGTAGTGTGATCGACAAACGTCAACCCAATGTCGAAAACTGTGAGCCAGATGTCTGCCAAAACAACGAGGTCTGCATCACAACAATTACTCACTGCCGAAAATGACTCGCAAGCCAAAAAACGCTCGCGGGAAGATCTGGATGTTGCTGGAATTGAAGAAATTGTGAGCCTACATGATTTGTGGAATAAAATTGAAGCGAAAATCGATTCCTTCCACTCGCAATTAGAAAAACGAATCGACGATATCGAAAACAAGCTGACTTCTATGAAGAACGAATGCTCCATCCAAATCAACACCTTGACAGCCGATATCAATAGTGTCAAGTCGGAGGTTCACCTTGCTGAAGAAAACACCAATCGCCTAATTCGAAACCGAGAACTTGTCATATCTGGGATCCCCTACGTGCACCAAGAGGATCTCGGTAAAACCTTTCAAGAATTAGCCGCCGCTCTTGGTTTCAATCCATGCCCTATTGCCGAGCTGAGCCGTCTCGCTAGATTCCCGATTGTTTCAGGATCATCACCGCCCATTCTTTGTGAGTTTGCACTCAAAAGTTCGAAAGTTAATTTTTACCAAAGGTATATTGGCTCCAGAGCACTTACGCTACGTCATATCGGTTTCGAATCTGATAACCGTATATATCTCAACGAAAACCTTACTCTTGAAACCCGGAACCTACGCAATGCGGCTCTTAAAATGAAAAAAGAGGGCCGGATTATAGAAAAAGTGAATACAAGAGATGGTGTAGTTCACATCAAAATTCGAAGCCGCTCGGAGATGATTGCTGTTAAAAGTCAAAGTCAACTATTATCTATCATCGAAACAAACCCTTCCTAAATAGCTTTTCTCATCCTTCCCAGCTTCCTATGATTCCTATCCTTTATTCCTATGACTCCTATTACCGCTCCTGAAAGTCAAAAAAAAAAAACGCTACGCATAAAAACCTTTCCTAGTAAAATCATTTTCCTACCCACAAATTCCTCTGACTCCTATCCTTAGCTATCCGTGTATCCATGCCCCTCCTGAAAGTCAAGCAGTTTTTACTGCCCACCGTGCTGTTGCTGTTGCTGCTGCTTTGCTGTTGCTGATTTGGTCACCGTTGCTGCCGATGGTCCCCCCCAAGATGATACCCTGATGTTGGCCATAATTCTGTTGCTGCTGTATCCCGAGAAGAGCCCTGAAATTGGTCACCGACTCTGTTGCTGCTGCTGCTGCTCAAGATGGCCCGTTGAAGTTTGCTAGTGCGGAACCATTCAAAATCTCAATTTCGAAAAACATCAAATGCGAAAAAAATCATCATTTTTCGCTATAAGTAAATCATCTACGTGAATGACTGAGACGCCTGTGAGCCGAGGGATTGTAGTGGAGAGCGATATTTTTTTTTGCATTTGGAATGTCCCCTTATGAAGACGCTCTCATCTACCCGCCGCTGCCCTGATGACGATTTCAAAGCCAAATCATAATATCGAGCCGATGATATACCGATCAACTTCCAGAAGAAGAATCCCACCCGACGCTACAATGATGATGTAATCCAACTGTCGCCTTTCTCCGAATGAGACGTCCGTGAGCCAAAAAAAAAACGAAGGCGCTCTCTTTCATGCGACGAAGAATTGTACCTACCCAAGCTGAAGAACGACGCCACTTCTATTCCCATACGTTCTCCACCCGACGCTACAATGCCAATGGAATCTAGCTGTCGCTGTCTATTACTTCGACTGAGGCACCCGTGAACCGAGAGAACGATGACGCTCTCTTCCACCCGACGAAGAATTGTACCTACCCAAGCTGAAGAACGACGCCACTTCTATCCCCATACGTTCTCCTCCCGACGCTACAATGGCAATGGAATCCAGTTGTCGCCGTCTATTACTTCGACTAAGGCGCCCGTGAACCGAGAGAACGAAGACGCTTTCTTCCACCCGACGAAGAATTGTACCCACCCAAGCAGGAGAACGATGTCACATCTATTCCTACATCTATTCCTATTCTATTACAACGATGATTCACAGCTGGTTAGACTGGGGCGACATGGGTTTTTGTTTTTTGAATACTACTCCGACCGAATCGTACTGAGGTGCCTACCCAAGCTATAGAACGTCGCCACATCTATTTGGTTACGCTTTTCATTCGACGCAACAACGATGATGGGAATCTGCTGGTTGACTGGTGTGACACGAAGGTACATAGCCCCAAGAGATTCACGACGCCCGTATGTATATTTTTTTTTTTCTCTCTTCACTTCCTAAACGTTGGAATGGGCTTTCCATTTGATTGCATTAATTGTCAGAATTCAATTGTTACCGTAGCCGTTGAGCTTAGTTGGATGCAAGATTAGACAAAGTTTTAGTTGAAAAAGAAAGATGTATGAGCCGTCGATTGTTACTTATTATGTAGATCAAGTTAGTGAAGTTGACTTGGATTTTTATTTCGTTATTTTCACTCCTATCCTATCCAATGGATGATTTTCCAGTAAACGATGCCCTAACGAGTTATTTAATACCCAAAGCTGTACTTAATTCTGCTCTTAGCGATGATAAATTGAATATAGCTCACATTAATGTTCAAAGCATTTGCGCACGCGGTATGAGTAAGTTTAATGAGCTCAAAGACTTTATTATAAATACTAAAGTAGATATTTTTTTCTTGACGGAAACATGGTTAAATGATACAATCCCAGATGCAGTCATTTCGATTGATGGTTTTAACTTAGTTCGCAATGATCGTAATAGAAATGGTGGTGGAGTTAGTATCTACATCAAGAGATGCTTTAAATATAAGATTTTAGCAAAATCAGAATATGGTAATGGTAGTACGGAATTCCTATTGCTTGAATTAATTTGTAACTTTGATAAGATTTGCTTCGGAGTCTACTACAACCCCCCTGGGCAAGACTGTTCCGAGCTGCTCCAAAATCACCACCAGCAATTTATTATGCATTACACAACATCATTTTTGATAGGAGATTTCAATTATAATCTTTTAAAACAATCTTCTAGGACAGATATCTTAAAAGATACATTATCCAGCTTAAATTTAAAAAGTATAAATACTGAGCCCACTTTTTTTCATAACAATGGTAGTTCTTTATTAGATTTATTATTGACGGACTCACCTGAGAGTATTTACATGTTTAATCAAATTTCATTACCTGGTGTATCGAATCATGACCTAATATTTTCGTCTCTGAATTTTTCAAAACAAGATAGCTCTGATGGATACTGGTATCGAGACTTTTTAAATTTTGATAGAGGCGCACTGTCTAGCACTCTCAATGATATGAACTGGAGTTCTTATCTCAGTATAGATAATCCTGACATACTTGTGGAAATATTGAATTCTTTCCTGCTGTTTTTGCTTGATACTTATTTCCCTCTGAAGTTTAAAAAGCGTCGTAAAAATACATGGTTCAATCGTGATATCGAAATAGCTATTATCAACAGAGATCTAGCTTATAAAACCTGGAAACGAACAAAATCAATTGATGATAGACAAACATTCAAAAGACTGCGCAATAAGGTAAATACATTGATAAGTAAAGCTAAAGCTGGGCGTGATAAAGCGAAATTGAACATGAATTTACCTGTCAAAATGTTCTGGAATAATCTAAAGAGTTTTGGTTTAGGCAATACCGAGAAGTCCTCATGTGTCACAGAATTTTCTGCCACAGATGTGAATCACTATTTTTGTTCTAATTTCACATCTGATAATGATCAAGAAATCTCTATCACCCAAACATCAAATGGTTTCTATTTCAGACCTGTTCATCAATATGAAATTGTCAATGCCGTGGCTTCAATCCAATCCAATGCTACTGGGCTTGATAACATTCCAATAAAACTTGTAAAAATAGTTCTTCCTTGTTTACTCCCGGTTTTAAATCACCTTTTTAATACCATTATCAATACATCAAAATTTCCTTACCAGTGGAAAAAAGTAAAGGTTATACCAATTCCAAAAAAATCCAACAATCATAGTATTACTAATTTACGACCAATTAGCTTACTGAGTTCGGTTTCAAAAATATTCGAAAAATTAGTAAAGAACCAAATTTCAGACTTTATCAATCAACATAATCTACTAAGTAGTTATCAATCCGGATTTAGAGCTAATCATAGCACTGAATCTACCCTTATGAAAGTCCATAATGATATTGCCTTAACCCTTGATAAAAAAGGACTAGTCACTCTTCTACTCATAGACTTTGCTAAAGCCTTTGATAGGGTATCCCATAAAAAGCTTGTTGAAAAACTGATAACGAATTTTTCATTTTCTAGACCTGCAGGCGAAATGATAAAATCATACCTCCAAGGACGTTCGCAGGCAGTTTATATAAATGATTGTTATTCGAGTTTGACACCTATTGAATCCGGCGTTCCTCAAGGATCAATTCTGGGTCCAATTCTTTTTTCCATTTTTATTAACGACTTACCGTCAGTCTTAAAGAACTGTAGCATTCAGATGTTTGCAGATGATGTGCAAATCTATTTCTGTTCTGAAAAATCGTTGCCAACGAACGTTGTTAGTGACAAAATAAATTATGACTTACGAAAAATTGATGAATGGTCCCTTCTGAATCTTTTGCCTATTAACCCAGTTAAAACCAAAGCATTATTATTTAGCAGATCAAATAGGATTATCGAAGTTCCATCACTATTCTTGGCAAATTCGGAAATTGCTTTTACAGATCATGCTGAAAGCCTTGGTGTAATTTTTGACCGTGAATTATCATGGAGCAGGCAGGTTAATAGACAATGTGGCAAAATCTATGGTTCATTGAAAAGGTTGAACCTTACCACAAGACACCTTGACATTGACACTAAGTTAAAACTATTCAAAACCTATATATACCCCTTGTTTATTTACGGAGATTTCGCTTATTCAAATTGTTCTGTTAGGTCCATGAACAGACTTCGTGTAGCACTGAACTCATGCGTTCGATATGTTTACAACTTGTCAAGGTTTTCAAGCGTTTCTCACCTCCAAAAAATGCTAATCGGTTGTCCGTTTGATAGTTTTTATAAATATAGATCTTGCGTTATTATCCACAGAATACTTACTAGAGGAGGCCCAGATTATATAAAAAGCTTATTTGTTCCTGTGAGAAACCCAAGAACTATCAATTTCGTTATCCCACCGCATGTTTCCGTCTATTATAACAATTCGTTCCTCGTTAGAGGCATCTCAATTTGGAATAATCTTCCTACCCAATTAAAATCCATCAAAACGAAATCAGAGTTCAAGAAAGCTTCACTAATAAGATTTGCATAAATAATGTAACAATCGGATATAAGTAGTTGAGTTGATATGAAAGTCATCAGAAACTTTTTGTAGTAGTTAAGTAGTTGAAATTGAAATCAAAACTAGCCCTAAATGTAACAAATTTAAAAGATTTTGTCTTAAGTTACATGAATAAACAAATACATACATAACTTTATTATTACAGCCGATATTTAGAGGTGATCATCATGGATGATATAAGTACAACGTCGACGATTGCTGAGCTTTTGACAGTCTTCTCACGTTATGGTACTCCCGTATCTATTCGGGCAGATAACGGACCGCAATTTTCATCAACAGAATTTAAAGATTTCTGTATGGAATACGGGATCAAATTAGTAAGCACTATACCGTACTGACCAGCGATGAATGGGGAGGTTGAAAGACAGAACCGTTCCATATTGAAGCGTATTCGTATTGCTCACAGTCTTGGAAAAGACTGGAAAACAGAACTTCGTCAATATATCTTAATGTACCATTCGGCAAAGCAATCAACTACCGGAAAATCGCCAGCGGAGCTTATGTTCAATCGCAAGGTACGGACTAAGTTGCCGCGGGTACCAGTTGTGTTGGATGATACAGAATTACGCGACCATGATTGTCTTCTTAAAGAAAAGGGGAAGGTATATTCAGATACGAAAAGAAAAGCTGCTATGAGTGATATTACGGTTGGCGATACGGTTATTGCGAAACGAACTAAAAAGATTAACAAACTAGATACAGTATTCTCACCGGAAGAGTACACAGTTGTTGATAAGAAAGGAAGTGATGTCATCATACGCTCTACCGCAAACGGAAAATACTTCAGGCGAAACGCGGCACATCTTAAAATGGTATCCAGAACAGAAAATGATAACCAGTCAGCTCAAACCGTTCAGGAAAAAGATAACAACAAGAATGATTTAGCGCAGCATTCAAGACCACCTCAGGATGAGGATTGTGGAGAAGGATCAAACGATGTATCCGGTGACAAGGGCAGTGGAGCTGCTGAATATATTTCTAAGAGACGAAAGACAGAGCCCTCCAGATTAAAGGACTATATTACATACTAATCAATCATCGAATCAGAGATATTCTTTGCCTTCAAATACTTATATCAAAATAAAACACTGTACAATGGTATTGAGAAAACGTGTTTAAATAAAGATCAAATCGTTTTAAAGTAAGGTGGGGGTGTAGGGTTCTGAGTTAGTCGTGTAGGGTGGATATTATTTCATTTTTGAACAATCTATTAAGAGCGTGTATTTGCTACCACGGATGGGTAACCTATTTTGAGCGTGTAGGAGAAAAAGCCAACGGAAGTCAGTTCCCGCTAGAGACCGAGCAGTAAAGACGTGGTTTGAAAGTGTCTACAGAGTCTACAAAGATCGGTAGAGCACACCGAATGTTGCTCAACGCGCTAAAGGGGCGCTAAAAGGTGATTAGCGTTCCTATATTTAGTATGATAGGTTGTAAATAGTAGTATTAGGTTCTGTACATAGTAGATATAAGTAGCTTTTTGAAAATTTCAAAACTGAACAATTCCACAAGATTGGATAAAACTTTTTGAAAATATTTAAAATTTTAAAAATGTAGAACAATCTCAAAACAACATTTCCACTAAAGCTGAAAAGAAGATTCTGTATCACTTGAAATTGAATATGTAACCACACAAAAATCCCTGAATAAAGATTAATTTAAAGTCAAAAAAAAGTCCAATCAAGCGACTGAAATATACAAGTTCCGAAAGTCAAAGTGCAGTGGCAATACAATCGATCGCGAGTACTGTTTGGTGCTATCTCGCAAACAGATCCGAATAGCGCAAACAAAATTTCCCCCCGAACGGGTGATCAGCTGTTGGTGCGAAGTGAAGACGACTTACCTGAAGTTTCTGCTGCTGGTGGATGCCGTCGCCTTTGAGACGGGAAGAAAACCCTCGAATACCGAACCCCCCATCGGCCGAGCCCGAACAGTATCATTATTTGTGTCCTACCCAACACTGCCATTAGAATTTGAAAAAAATATCTATTTTTTATAACTTGAGAACTGATTAAGCATATGAAATCAACTTTTGAAAAGGATAGTGACTGCGTACGGGAAATGTCTCTACGATTATTTGAGACCACTAACTCTTTCCAGTGAGGAAAGATGCTCTCATATGTACGTACATTTTTTTTGGTAACTGAAAACTAATCGAGAAAACGATACGAAATTTTACATATGATGGTATTGTGACCGAGAAAAATTTCTCAGTCTTTTTGAGAACCCCCTTTCCTTGTAGCGGGGAGATGATTTTTTTTGTTTAGCTCACTAACTAATCACTCAATATCTCAGCTTAATAACTAATATTTGGCATGGATATTTGGGTGCGAGGAATGTTTCTTTGATCATTGAAAAACCTTTCCTTCTTTTAGAGGGGAGATGGGAAGGACTCTAATGTTGAAATTTAAATTAAAAATGGTGTACTAGTGAATCAAACATTTTAATTCATTTACCAGGTACAACAAAGCACACCGGGTCAGCAAGCGTTTGATATAAATACTTAAATGTTTAGCACAAAAACTCAATTAAACTCAATTGAAATATTTTCCAGGCTTGAGATAAAAAGCCAAAAACATCATAAATACAGAGGGAGAAACGTACATACAAAGAGATATGTATGTGTACTGGAAACTTCCCCGGCAGTGCCATCGATTTGCGAAGCCCCACAAGGGGAAAATTTGCTTTCATGGCTCCACGCGTATTGTTGACGCTCGTTCGAGGGAAAATTACAGCTGAACGAATTTCCGAAGAAAAGTCGGCAAAGTACGGTTACAATGTAGGGATGTTGCCATTGTGGGCCATCAGGATGATATAATTGAAATGTTTAATACCCGAGGCCTGGCCTGGCTGGTGAGTTGGTTTTCTTGGAAAAACATGAAAAATGGGACCGTGAATGGTATACGTCTGACTAGGCTGGCAAATTCTGGAATGTTCATGGAAGGGCATTGGAGAACTATATTCGATACTGTTGTATATTTAGCGCAAAATTGGCTTCAAATATTTAACGCAATAATTTCTTAGCCATTCGGATTAAATAATACGAAATCAAGGCATGCATAGGTCAAAAATTGATAAAATGTTCTTCTTGGAAGAAAGCGTTTTTCCTAAAGTTAATTTAAAAAAAAAAATTTTTTTGCATTTTTTTTTGCATATCTTTTTAAATTTCTTGCACTTGAATGAAAAACCAAGCTGATTCCTGTTAATCTCCAGCAACATTTCCGAGTTAGTTTGATTCGAGGTAATTGTAATTTTGGAACTATACTATGCATTAGTTAGAGGGTTAAAAACTGTTCCTAAGGAATTTCAATATTCGGTCGATATACATATATTTTTGGAAACTTAGCATTTTGAAACAAAAACTCTGTAGAATTTTGGCAATGGGAGTAGCGTGTAATCTGTGAGATCAGGTATCAGAATGGGGGTAGGCTTAATACCGACATGTTATCCAAACATACGGGAAAATTTTGCCACTACAAAGGTTTAAAAGTGAAAATCCTTACTAAGAACACACAAAAAACCTTCACGCCTGTGCAGAGTTAAATAAAGGAGTTAGAAAATCTAAGAAATTGAAATTTAATACGAAGTTCTAAAATCAGCTACCTTTGAAAATTCGTCTAAAATTCTGTGTTTAGCACATATTTTGAAAAACAAAAATGCTAAAATGTACCAAATTACGTCAACTTTCCGATCCTTATTTCAAAATTTATCTGGTGTTTAGGGTTCATTGAGATTGAAAAGTACGGTTTTACACCCCTTTTTTACATTTTTTGTAGTCATGATCTGAACAAATTTCAAAACAAAAATCTTTTGCATAAGCTTCTGACTTAAGGTTACCAGAATTTTTTCAGCAATTTTATGTAAAAACCTGGAAAAATCTGGGCATTTCAAAATGGACAACCAAAAATCCGGGCAATATTCGGGCAATTTTTAAATCAAAACCCAGAAATTACTCAACAAAAATCAAGAAAACAAAATTTCATATTTTATATTAAATATCCCAGCAAACCCGGATAAAATCGGACAATCTGATAACCTTATTAGAACTTCAGCTTTCTTGGACACTTAGTGAAAAATTTTTGCTCATTCCGTAGCTGATCTACAAATTTTTTTCCGAAGCCTGTATATACGGATTTTTTTTTAGACTTTGAAAATGAAAAAATGAAGTGTTGTAGCTGAATCTTGTCTGAGAAACATATTTGAGTTACATTACGAGGTTTCTAGAACTATCAAATTTGTACAAATCGATTGAGAAAAAAAAAGAAAAATACAGCGGTTTAATCAAAGCAATCGAAAATTCTTTTTAAATCAACCACGGTACCGTGGTTGAATCTTTCGATTGCTTTGATTCAGTTGAATTATTCAACCAAGTAGGCTCACTTCAATGAGGTACACTTTTACAAAGGAACGCACACTATTGCACGTCGGAGAGAAATAAAAATAAACATAAACATACCCTGCGTCGTTGTCAGGGAGCTTCGGTAGTGACAAACAAAATGACAAGCTGCCTAAGTCATGTGATTAATTAGCTGTTAAACTATGCGGCAAAAGTTGCCGGAATTGCCCCACCTAGATGTGCTGATTTCGCCCCTGTTCAGTAGGGGAGATAAGGGCATAACGAGCACCCAGGGCATAATGAGCACTCCTTTTTTCTACATAAGTACGTATTTTCTTTAAAAAAATTTCATAAGGACTTGTTTCGTACTACCTATAGTATTAATTTTTCACCAAAAAAGAAATATCCTTTTCATATTTACAGAAATATTAAAAATTAACCAGCTAGGTTCTCAAGTGACGAAAATATTATAATTTTTGAGCACCACCAAATAAGCTTTTGTGACCTTTAAATCATCTTGATCTGAAATGTACGCACTGCAACATGATCAACACATTGTTTCTCAATTTTCAACATCATAAAATTTTTGATTTTTCACTTTAATCAATTTTAGAACGCTTTTTTACTTTAATTTGTTCACTAGAGGCGAACAGAGCACTATCAATGAAGGCATAATGAGCATTTTCTGCTGTATAATCTAGCAGTGAATTCAACTCGATGAATTCAACTGAATAATAGAGCTACAGCTTAACTTGTTTCGTCTGTCGATTTGGCCTATTGGTAAGGTGTCGGAGAAGTAATCAATAGACTCGAGTTCGATTCCTGTTCGAGGGGATTTTTTTTGCACATACCATTTCATGATTGATTTTTTTTTATTGTTACATTATACGGCTAATAGCATCAAAGCATCGTCCGTCAAACAAAACACCAGAAACATAATGTATGAGCATGTGTTTATTCTTTGAATTCTACAAACAGATCTAGATTATTTTGTTATTGCTTTGTTTGATGAATCTACGCCTCACCGTTTAGTGCAATAATGATAATGAATGATAAATGAAAAAAAAATCACCTCGACCAGGAATCGAACTCGAGCCTACTGATTACCTCTCCGACATCTAACCAATAGGCCAAATCGTCAGACGATACAAGTACTTCATTAAGTCGAATTCGCTGCTAGATTCCCCGGCAGAAAACGCTCATTATGCCTTCATTAATGGTGCTCATACTGCCTCGGGGGGTTTCTCATTATGCCTCTACAGCGACTGGTTTTCAGCTTTCGGCAAAAATTTTTAAAATGCATTTTTAAACGTGTTTATCTACTTTTTCAAGTTTCATCAAATTAGGCAATAGACTATTTGAGTGTCTGAACACGAAACAATGATGTAATTCACACATTACAGCTGTTCTCTATGGTTAAATAAGCGTTTTCCTTAAGGGGGGAGGGGGGGGGGGGGGGGGGTAGGGGGTAGGGTTTAACACTTTCAAAAAATCTTTTTTTTTATTTTTTTATTTTTTTATTGTAAAACATTTCAAGAATGTTGTGTCAAATTTTCAAGTCAATTGAAGCAAAACTGTAGAAATTATAGGCCATTATCTCCTCCTATTTAATACTGCAAGAAAGCAAGAGCAGAAACTTCAAACGCGTTTTTCTCGAAAGCACATTTTTAAAGTCCGTGGACATCGTCATTTGAAAACTACTTATCCGATTCTTTTCAAATTTGGAACATATTTTCTACATATAAAATACCAGACCCCAACGTTTTTTTTATTTTTTTTACTTTGGGGAGATTTTACAGATAAAAAATGGCGGATTTTTTCGTGAAAAATCGTAGTTTTTACTTCAAACAGCCACAAAAATTTCATAAAATTTTTTTTAAGTTAAATAAAAACGTTGGGGTCCAGAAAAACATCTAATATAAATATTTTGCTCGGATTTTTTGATTTCAGATGATTCTGTGTTGAGATACAGTGTCCACCGCAAATCCTGTTTTCTAAAAGGCATCCTCGAAAGTGCTCCGTCACCGGTTCATTTTTCAATATTTTTCTACGAAAAAATAACTAAATGTTCTTTTAACAATGCACTGTATAATGCAAAAAATTTTAATACATTTGTTTGAACGATAGCTCTAGAAAAAAATCGTGAAAATGGTGTTTTTTTTACCCGTCAGACCCTACCCCCCCCTTAAGGTGGCCATTATGCCCTCATCTCCCCTACTTTTTTTTTTGAAGCGACTCATACCTTGAAGCTTTAAAGAATAATCAAAACTTCAGTGGAGGGAAATCTTGAGGAACAATTTGTCCAACATAAGGACAGATAAAAGATTGTTGATTTATTCATCTTTAAAACTTTATTATAGGTCTTAAAAATCATAACCAATTTGGTTATTAAATGTTTGTATGCTCGTGTAATTGAAAAACAGTTAACTTAATAGTTAAGAAATAAAGAACTGTAGGAAGCAACCAAGAGTTGCTCATATTCGTTTGTTTTGGTTTAAAAATACGTACTTTCGTGGAAAAGAGTGGTACACTCTTCGCCCCGGATGCTCGTATTATGCTTTTTATTTCCTCTATATTTATATTCAAATTTGGTTTCTATGTGACCTTCATTTTTTGTTTATGGTTCAGTGGATTCCAAATTATTCATCTATCGGTAAGCTAGGATCTGCTTCTTGAAAGGGATATTTGATAACAAACTACATCGGGACGTAAACGGAACCTTCTCACGCAATAATAATCCTATCCTTTCGGAGATGTCTATTTTTTCTACTAGAACGAAACGAAAAGGAAAAAGTCGTCTACCTCAAACCTAGATGGATTTTAAGCGTATATTGAATTACAATGATTCCAATCGAATTATCTTGTCAACCTAATCGTCCGGTACTTTTTTCTGTCGAGAGCGTAGCCACACGCGTTAGCCACGGATATTTGTTTACATTTCCCATCATCTTCCGGTATAGGATTGAATCGGACGAATCCCTACCGGTGTCAGATCGAATCTTGATAGACACGTAACTTCCGATTGTTCCGGTTTCTGTCCCATAGGAAGTGTTCTCCAGGGTAACAATTTAGGACTGTATCAAAGTTGATCCATCCAATGAAAGAAGATAGAAACCCTCGGAAAATCTTGATGAGTGTAATTTACTCGGCGGGGGCTAACACGTGCTTAACTTTTTATAAATACATTATCGACCCATTACAATCATCAAAAGAGAGGGGTGCCGCAAAAACCCTAATGTGCGGGTGCGTACTGTTTGTAACATCTCATTTTCCGGTTTTTTGGTTCTAATTTCCCCGGAAGGGAGCAGCTCTTTCGGCCCGATGATCGTGCTGCGGTGATTGATTAAATCATTTGTGGTGTGAACGGTACCTACTCCCTCTTTTTGTTTTGTTCCAGCAAACTTGGTTGAGCATCAAAGCAAAAAATCACAACCATCATTGGAGTGAGAATGAGAAAAACAAACTAATCATTCCAAGAGGGTTATTCACGAGATTCCATTTGGAGTAACAGGTCCGAAAAATCATTGAACATTGAATTCAAATCGAAAATAGAAATTTTAGAATCTTTAATAACTGCAATTTACACAAATAAAATTTTAAACTAAAAAGAATTAAAAAATTTCTACAAAACAAATTTAAAACCATGATTTGGAAAGTTTTAGGTCTTGGTAGGCTGTGACCGTCGATGATGGTTGTGTTTTTTTTTTGGCTGGCAAATTTTCAAGTATCTTGAACCATAAATTAAAAGGTTCAATTTTTGCCTAATAGTTATGAAATGTGAAGATGAAATGGATTTGAACACCCGAAGAGTTCATCACGAACATCACGCTAAGGAGTGTTTGAAGTCAGTGTCGGCTGACGATGGATTTTGGTGAGATTGTTTTATGTTAAAACTTTTCAATCCTATCTGCCAAGTAGGATTTCCTAAATTGTAACCTTCCAGATCCCTTTTGAAACAGCTTTCTGGGTCGTACGAGTTCTCTGCACCTTAAGAGTTTGTTTTGCTGTTTCAGATCTTACTTACCATTATTACATTGACTTGTCGTGGTGTGCAATATGGTACCCATGTGGTTTATCTATAGGTGGGGACAAGACTACTCTTGCACGAGTGTGAGAATAAGTTTTTTCAATGTTTTGATTGCTACGTCACAAACGTTCATGAGCGTCTCGACGTTGAAGTCGCCATTCATCGACGTCATGCAACGTTCTATGTTATTTAAAAAATCAAAATCAAAGCACCCTTTTCTTTATGCTTTTTCTTCCTGACGCCCAGTACTGCGCGCTAACGAGCCTCTATAAACAAAAGAGACGAAATGTCACGATTGGAATTTTCGATTTCCTGTCAGTGTCATTCCAATCGAGCAAAAGACTTGTCAAACTGGAAAATTTGGAATTGCGAAAGCGGCGGTAGCGAAAGTATTATCATTCATATCTGTAAACAAAGGGTAATCAAAACATAGTTTTTGAATGCTCTATTTCAATTACAAGCTAGATTCTCAAGGACTTATTTCTTGGTACTTAATTGGTTAGTTATGATTTTATTTAATGATAAATATGTAGGATATTTTTTTTTAATTTTGAGTTTTCATTGACTGCACAAGATGTTCCCGGATCAGCGGAGTCGAAATGGAAAGTTTACCAATGAAATTTGCGGATTCCAGTACAGAATACCCCGAAAGATGGCAGAATGCGAGCAATTTCTCCCGTTTTTTGTTTTTGGCTCAGTCGGAAACCGGAAGAAAAATATATTTTTAAATCCGGGGCAGGTTTTGTTAGAACAATTTTTTTGCCAAACACTCCATGATTGCACTTTTTTCAATTGATGACAATACCAAAAAACAGCTTGGTAAAACAGCAGACTAGACCAAAAACCACTTCCGAAAAAAAGTAAACGCAACCAAAATTGAAGTCATGTGAAGTTTGAAGCAAAGCAGTGCTGCGCTCAAATGAAAGCGGGGTTGCTAGATGATTTATTCTTAAAAGGATCAGATTGCGTCTCTTTTGTTTTTATTACAGGCTCTTTACTGCGCGCTATGAGTACTAAATAATAAACAAACTTATTTGCGTCCCAGACCTTCTTCCTAATAAGTTTCTATGACTACATCCGGACGCCTAATACTGGACTCCGTGATGGCGTCGCGTTACGTCACAATCGTTCATAAACAACTTTATGGATACAATAAACTAATACTAAAGTTTTGATTGTCCCCACCTATAGATAAACCACATAGATATGGTACCACACTGATTTTCAAAAGTACCGTAAACTGGGGGAACTTTGATCACTTTTTTCATTAAATATTGAATATTTTGGAAGGGGTTGCTTTTTCGTAATATCTAAAATTTTTAAAACCCTTACTGAGGTGAGGAATATAAAACATGATCATTGATTGCAGTTAATTCAAACGACATTGGTGGTTGTAAATAAATGTTTGTTACAAAACCAGATTTAAATTTTCGGGGAAACTTTGATCACTATGGTTTTTACGTACCTCAATATCTTCAAAATTATTGGTATGGTGCCATTTAGCACAGAAAGCATAAACATTAATAACAGTCATTTTTGTTAGGACTAAACTGATTTTTTCAGCGTTTTTTTTTCAAAAACATTTATAATCAAAAGATGGAAAATGTTGCTACATACATCTAGGGGTAAAAATTATAAACATTTTTCAATTTTTTTTGGCCTCAAAAACAAATGAAACTTTGCCTTCATGCAATTCTCTAGGTCCTCACACTGTTCCCATGTTCTTTTTTTCTTCAAATTGAATCATTTGATAGGGTTTTGGTCATTTTTACTATACGGACTTTCTCGTGGAAAATCACCCTTTTTCAATATCCAAAAAATTTCAAAAAATGACCAAAAAATAACACTCAAACTAAACCTTAAGAAAGAAAAAAGTTGAACTTTCACACAAAACAACCCATTTGCTCCTAAATGCTTAAATTTGATCAGAAGAAATGTTTGTTTGTGAGCTTTCGAAAAACCAGATTATTTAAGATTTTAAAATTACATTTTAAGTTATATCAAAAATCTTCTAATAAAAATCAAATTAAGCTTATTTGTTACTCAATATATAGGCTATCAAAAGTAGTAAACAGTTTTCAGATATTTCAACTTTTTACTTAGTTAATGATGATTATCTGCAAAAATTTCATGTTGATCCAAGTTTCCCCAGTTTACGGTAACACTTGAAATAAGAACTGAATCCAGGTACTTATTTTGTCATCTTGTGTTGGTTATGATTATCAGTTGTACCTCTTCAGGGTGTCGACTCATATCTGGTAATAAAATTCCCTGCTTTTCCCTGATTTTCCAGTCGTTTTTCCAGAAAATTCCAGGTTGAAAAACAACCTGAGAAAGCAACTTACAGTTATAAAAAATATATTTCCCCCGAAAATAAACGCACAGAAAGCTTTGAGTCGAGAATACTAATTTGTTACGATAATTTTCATGGAAGTATTACTTGTGATATTAAACATTTTAAGATAAGTCAGCCAGTTCGGATCCACTTGTAGAAATTCTTATGATTTCAGCATAACAATTTTCTCTTGCAAGCTATCAGCCTTAATCTGTGCGTCTTCCAAAAATTGCCTCCGTTTCTCTGAATAAGTTTGTTGGAAATTTGGACTGATTTTATCCCTCCAGCATAAAAAACAGCATCATAGTTTGTCGTTTAGCGGGATACCATACGTACTTTTTTAAGAGTACATGTACTCTTTTTCGATCGAAAAATGAGCGTACTTTTCTTTTTGTGAAATTTTACCAAATGGACTCTTTTTTTTCTGGTGGAAGGAAAAAAATGAAATTTTCTCATATAAATTAAATAATTTCTTCCGATGCATGAAGATTGTATTCTTATAAATCCAAAAATTTCAACTTTTTATGCACTCGTTGCACAACACTTCAGTTTTGCTCATTTGTTAAATGTTTCAAAGGATGGATTCCTATGGAAGGAATAACCAGTACATTCACGGATTCAATCTAGACGTTTCGTTCAAAATAAGCGCCTTTGAGTATGCAATGAACTCCTGAGCAGTAGGCAATATGCATAACAACAGCTTGCTAAAAGCATAGTACACAAATCAAAAGCGAACAAATCAGCAATAATGTTTTTGAAGAGTGAAAAACTACGCCTCTGAAAAAACTATTTAAAAATTCAGTATTTTTTATCAACTTTGGTGCGTTTTCTCATTATAAAATCGAAACTTTGAATAATTCAACTTAAAATATTGAGTATTTGTCAATTTAGTCACATATCTTCTTGCATCAAATTGGCGCTATTTGAATGACCTAATACATCACGGCTTTGAATAAATGGCGTTTGAATTAAAAATTTTGAAAAAATTCCTCAATGTACTCTTTTTGGCGTAGCAGGATATGGTAATCCTAGTTTAGCCACCACTGATTCTTCACGCATATTTTCGAAGAAACATTCGGAATTTACTGAAAAACCACGTTCAACATTCGCGTTGCCATGTGAAAGGCAGCAGATCATTTTGATGATGTTGAAGAATTCTGGACACTTGGCATTTGCTAGCACTCCACTCCAAGAATGATCCAGCCTTTCTTTGCTACGGTCATCATTATCAAATTTATCGCCTCTGGCAATCACTCCGGAATACTGCTAAATCTGCCGAGGATTCACTAACGCGTCCAGTATCTGTCAATATAGTCAAAGTCTTCTCAAATCCTTTTTGACCAATTTTGTATCGCTAATATGTAATCCGCAACTTCCCAAGTCCAGAAGCTTGTCACCATTATTTTGGGTATCCTGCTTTAGCCCACGTAAAAAAACCCAATTTACATTGGCCCAACCATCGATACTTGCAGCAACTTATTCAGAGGGATACTACCAAGACCTTCCTTAAAAGCTTTCAGCAAATCTATTGCACGGGATCTGCCGAGAAACTTCGAGGTCAGGTATCGACTTAACACTTCATTTTTATGCTCATCCCAGAATCGTACGTTTAAATCCATTATGACTATGACTATGACGTTTTAATTTCTTCAAATAAAATCAGGATCATTATTTTTTCCCTGATTGTTGGAAAAATTCCCTGATTTTCCCTGATGCAAATTGAATTCCCTGATTTTCCAGGTTTTTCCAAGTAGTCGACACCCTGCTCTTGTATCAGCCAATGCAAAATGTGTGTGTAGTCACCCCATGCTATGCTATGCTATGCTATTAAATTTTAAACTAAAAAAAATAAGTTCATAATAATAATTTATAAACACAATAAAGCTGTTTTTTTAAAGCTGATCATTGTTTAAGACGGTATTTTGAAGAGAAAGTTCATACAAACTCCCTTCATGTTAAGAGGTCTCTAGCCTGTTTGGTGCTTCTATTTCACTTATGTAAATCTCCTACGTCATCATCAAACATAAAGAGTAATTTTTGTGTGTCTCTATTACTCAGTGTTCGCACAAAAACTCTGATCCGCTAACCGCTTATTAGTCCGCTTACTTTTTGTTAGCGGTTTAATTTTGCCGTCAAATTTTGTTTGAGCTAGCGAATTAAAAAGTTTCGCTATTTTTTGGTTCCGCTAATTGAAGACCGCTAAGTCCCAAATATTAATGAGGAGTGAAGTCAGGTGATAGGAGTGTTTTCGTTCATCTCACACACCCGCTGAGTGCCACGCAAATTAACTTATCATCTCCTAAAGCACTTCTCTCCGCAACATTCATAGAAGAAGATTCCAATTACATGAAAACAGTATTAAACTTTTTCTAACTTCCTTCAATCAGCTTATTGAATTTTATGTGGTTAAGATTTTACTTCTCAAGTCTTTTTTTATCAAATTCTACAAATCAGTTCATATCAACATAAGATAACTAAGCCATTAGACTGATTCACTTGGGATCATTTTCAAATTTCTTAAACTCTGAGGTCTAAAAAGCTTCGTTTAAGTTCAATACTGATCGGCGACTTTTGCAGAATTTAACAAACAAAAATGGTCAAAAATCGTGACTTAGTATTTCTTCAGATAACCGAGTCATAGCTTGTTGAATGCAGGAATGTCTTTTGACATTGAAGGCATTTCAATCACACATACATAGGGTTTTAGATCTTCGGGTCATGCAGGGTTTGAGAAATTTCAAAAAGACCCCAAATCGATTCGGTCTACTGGTCATAAATAGATAATTTAGCCTTCGATTTAAGTACAGAGAATTCAACTAAAAAGATCTGCGTTGGGCAATGCTCTTTTCATAAGATATATGTATACATTTCTATCTTGAAAGTTTGAAAAGGGGGAATACTGATTAAAGATTCAGACTAAAATTGATCCTAGGCCTGAACCCGATGCTAAAGTTTGAGCCAAATTTGACAACGGGAGCCTAAAATTTCTATGAATTTAACGAAAATTAACATACTTTGTAACTCGTTAAAACATTGATAATAATAAAACAAGGGAAATGTTCTCTGCGATTTAGCACTGCCCGTTTTGTTCCCCGTTTGCAAGCCCAATTTCGATGACAGATTCACAAGGTTTGGTTATTAAAGAAATTTAAAAAAAAAACTCAAATCTTATGTTTTGAGTTCGTCTTGGTACATCTTGTTACCTGATAAATTACATATCACATCTTCAAAGGCGATGGAAAGTATAAGAGAAATATAAGATTAGAACAACAGCTCACGGACGGGACTTAAATCTACAATTTTCGCTTCAGTACATCGGCGCGTTAGCCAATTGCACCACGTAGCAGTACTTTCGCACATTTAATGTGTTGGTCTACTTATTTCCAAAATGTGTGAAATATCACACATTAATGTATGAAATGATTTGTCAGTGTACTGGATCTTCCACATATACACTCCATGTACAGTACCGTTCATAATTGTATAGAAATTGGAAGCACGAACAATGCCACTTCGACATTGAACTTCCTTAACTTTTTTCTCTGATATTTTTTGATATAATTTTCTACGTAAGATAGATCAACTATCACACTATTATATCACAAAATTAGAGCATTCTTAAGTTTGTATAGCCTGAATTACAGTAATTCTAAAAAAATCGGACTTTTTGGACTTTCACCATCGAAACTGCTATATCTCAGAAACTACGCTACTTACTTACTTACTTAATGATCCCGCGCCGATCCTCCGGTGCATAGGGCCGTGGTAAAAGACCTCCACTGTTGACGATCCGGAGCCAGCGTCTTCACCTGGTCCCAGTCAAGATTCTCGTCGACAGTTCGGATTTCAGCGGCTAGGCTTCGCCGCCACGAATTTCTGGGTCTGCCTCTTCTTCGATGACCTTCTGGATTCCAATCTAGCGCCTCTCTGCAAATCTCGTTTTCATCTCTTCGCAGCGTGTGCCCAATCCATCTCCACTTACGTTCCCGAATCTCGATTTCCAGCGCCTTTTGATGACACCGGCGATGTAGTTCCTCATTCGAGATCCAGTTGCCAGGCCACCAAGCGCGGATAATATTCCGCAGGCAGCGATTTACAAATACTTGCAGTTTTCGCGTCGTTACCGCATACGTGCACCAAGTTTCGCACCCGTACAGCAATACGGATTTGACGTTTGAGTTGAAGATTCGGATTTTTGTTCGTAGAGAGATCTGGCGTGACCGCCAGATGTTTCGGAGAGTCGCAAATGCAAATCGGGCCTTTCTGATCCGTGTTTCGATGTCTTTTCTGGTACCACCATCAGGCGTAATCTGGCTACCAAGATACTGGAAGCACTCCACTTTCTCAACTTGTTGCCCAGCTACCATGAAACTGGAGGGATTTCCTGTGTTGATCTCCATCGACTTGGTCTTTCCGACATTGACTTTGAGACCTGCTGCCTTGAAACTTTCGGTGAGGTCGTCGAGTTTGCTCTGCATATCTGGTTGTGTTTGGGCGAGCAAAACAATATCGTCAGCCAGGTCAAGGTCGTTCAGTTGCTCCATTGTTGAAGGATTCCACGGCAATCCTCGGTTCGGTGCACAGTCAATCGATCCAATCAGAATCTCATCCATTACGATCAGAAAAAGTAGCGGTGATAGAATACATCCTTGTCTCACTCCAGCAGTTACCGGGATTGGTTCGGACAAGACACCGTCGTGCAAGACCTTGCACGAAAATGCCTCATACTGTGCTTCGATGAGATGGACTAGTTTCTCTGGGACCCCTCGTCGCCTTAGAGCCGCCCAGATGTTTTCATGGTTAAGTCGGTCGAATGCTTTTTCGAAATCAACGAACACCAGCAGAAGAGAGTCCTGGAATTCGTTGATTTGTTCCAGTATGATTCGTAGCGTTGTGATGTGGTCCACACATGATCGTCCGGATCGGAATCCAGCTTGTTGCCGTCGGAGTGTAGCGTCTATTTTCTCCTGGATCCTGTTCAGAATCACTTTGCAGAGTACTTTGAGGGTTGTACAGATCAACGTTATGCCTCGCCAGTTACCGCACTCTGTCAGGTCTCCTTTCTTCGGGACCTTTACGAGGATACCCTGCATCCAGTCGGCCGGGAATGTTGCAGTATCCCAGATGTCAGCGAAAAGACGGTGCAACATTTGTGCTGATAGGGCAGGGTCGGCTTTCAGCATTTCAGCAGGGATGCAATCGATCCCAGGGGCTTTGTTGGATTTCATGTTTTTGATTGCCGCTTCTATTTCAGCCAGCGAAGGCGCTTCCGAGTTGACGCCATTTATGCGACTTACTGTTGGCGCTTCGAGCTGCAGATTCTGTTGGCCATCGCTATTCGTGACTCGGAAGAGTTGTTCGAAGTGCTCAGTCCATCGTTTGAGCTGATCTGTTCGATCGGTCAATAACTGACCTGCTCGGTCTTTTAGCGGCATTCTTGCATTAGTCCTTGCACCACTGAGGCGGCGAGAAATGTCATAAAGTAATCGGATATCTCCATTGGCGGCGGCTCTTTCTCCCTCTTCGGCTAGGGAGTTTGTCCAGGCTCTCTTGTCTCGTCTACAAGCTCGTTTAACTGCCTTTTCCAGCTCCGCATATCGTAAGCGGGCGGCTGCTTTGGCTGACCCGGTACATGCCTGCTCAATTCCGACTTTCGCCTTTCTCCGATCATCGACCATCCTCCAAGTTTCATCCGTCATCCATTCACTCCTTCTTCCACAAACTTTACCGAGAGTACCATGGCTCGTCGTGATAAAGGCATTCTTGATTCCACACCACTGTTCTTCGACTGTTCCGTCTGTCGGCAGCTCCGAGGCTCGGGATTCTAGCTGTTCAACGTATGCCCTTTTCACCTCTGGATTCTCCAACCGGCGGACGTCGTATCGACACCAAGCTTGCGAATTTTGATTTTTTTTTGCCCGAGTCGATTTTTTCTTTGACTCCATCCTTCTGCTGCCTGAGTTGGGTAGAGAATTCGCTCAAGCTAACCAGCACAGAGCCGAGTCAAATAAAATCACCACTCTTAGGTCTCTTGCTCAATATCAACTCCCTACTCATCCGAGTGGTGAGTTTAGCAGACTCCCGAGGAGCTTGAGTCTGATGGGAAAAAAATCCGTAGAGTAAAAATAAAATCCGCTCACAGGTAGGCTGATTTTAAATCCTTGAGTCGGGAAGAGTCCTTTGGTTTTGACTCGCTTGAGTATTTTTTTTTGACTCGCTTGAGTATTTTTTTTTACTCGCTTGAGTATTTTTGTTCTGACTCCGATTTTTTTCGGGCAGCTTGATTTTTTTTAAATTTTGACTCAAGGTTTTTCTGGCTTGCTTGAGTCGTTTCATTTTGACCGGCCTGCGTCGTTATTTCTACTCGCTTGAGGCGTATGGAATTTGGATTCGGGCTCGGCTCGTTGTTCGTGTGGAGTGCACTGGTAGAGAAGATTAATTCCTTTACCTGTATCATACAGGCTGTATGTACTAGGGCAGGCGTTTGGGTTTGATTTAAATTAAAATTGTTCTATTCGCGCTGTTTGCTTGCGTCGCTGATTCTAGTGCGTTATAAAAATTACAAGAGAGTCATAAATTTCTGTCTGTAAACTGTTATAGAAAATGAAGCCAATTTTGTTTATGATCAAAACGTTAATGCAATTATTATTATGGTCCATATTCAAATTATCAAAACTGATAAAAACTTTGAACTTTGATTGCAAAATTGAATTTTGATATTTTGGAAACTGTAATTCAAAATTCAGAAGTCACTTTGAAAATTTCTAAATTTTACATTTTTAATACAAATTATATGATTTACAATTATTGTAACTCAGGGTTAAAAATCAGCATTCAAAATTCAACCTACAAATTTCTTAACCTACAAATTTCTTAAATATAAATTTCAAATTCCAGAATTGAAATTCAAAATTATAAGGCAAAATCAAGAATAAAAAATCAAAATTACAAATTAAAACACTACATTTCAAATTTAACATTCAAAATTCGAAATTTAATGCATATTTGAAATTCAAAATTTAAAATCAGAGATTTGAAATTTTAAATTAAAAATCCGAATGTTTAAATTTAAAATGTAAAAACTTAGAATTTTCCTAATTCATATATTTCAATTCTTTATTGAATATTCAAAATTTAAAAATTATTACAGTCTCATGAACATTTCTAGATCACGAAGAATATAAAATAAGTGTCCGGAAGTAACTCATAACTCATAATTTTGTTTAAAATCCAAAAAAAAACTCATAACTCCTTAACTCGTATTTTATTTAAATTTTTTTTTATTGTACACATAATTTCCAACTGTTTCAAATGATTTCTGAGGGAAAATAAAAAATCATGAAATGAAGGTTTAAATCTAGATTTTTTTATTTAGATACAGACCCCGTTCATTTTTGGCAACATGCCCGAACTTTTTGGGTTGCCAAAATCGAATGTTGCCAAAAACGAACGGGGTCTGTATTTCAATTCAGTATTATTAATTAAGAATTAAAAATTTCAAGTTTTGAATAAAAAATTGAAAACTATTAATAATCATAAATTTTGTAGGTTAAATTTTGAATTTGGAAATTAAAATTTCAAATTTTGCTTTTTGTGAATTTAATTTTGAAATTTTTATCTGGGATTATGAATTTATAATTTTGAATTTCAATTCTGTAATTTGAAATTTGTAGGTTAAGAAATTTGTAGGTTGAATTTTGAATGCTGATTTTTAACCTTGAGTTACAATAATTGTAAATCATATAATTTGTATTAAAAATGTAAAATTTAGAAATTTTCAAAGTGACTTCTGAATCTTGAATTACAGTTTCCAAAATATCAAAATTCAATTTTGCAATCAAAGTTCAAAGTTTTTATCAGTTTTGATAATTTGAATATGGACCATAATAAATAATTGCATTAACGTTTTGATCATAAACAAAATTGGCTTCATTTTCTATAACAGTTTACAGACAGAAATTTATGACTCTCTTGTAATTTTTATAACGCACTAGAATCAGCGACGCAAGCAAACAGCGCGAATAGAACAATTTTAATTTAAATCAAACCCAAACGCCTGCCCTAGTACATACAGCCTGTATGATACAGGTAAAGGAATTAATCTTCTCTACCAGTGCACTCCACACGAACAACGAGCCGAGCCCGAATCCAAATTCCATACGCCTCAAGCGAGTAGAAATAACGACGCAGGCCGGTCAAAATGAAACGACTCAAGCAAGCCAGAAAAACCTTGAGTCAAAATTTAAAAAAAATCAAGCTGCCCGAAAAAAATCGGAGTCAGAACAAAAATACTCAAGCGAGTAAAAAAAAAATACTCAAGCGAGTCAAAAAAAAAATACTCAAGCGAGTCAAAACCAAAGGACTCTTCCCGACTCAAGGATTTAAAATCAGCCTACCTGTGAGCGGATTTTATTTTTACTCTACGGATTTTTTTCCCATCAGACTCAAGCTCCTGGAGATTCGACTCAACTCACCACCGAAGAAAAAATCATACCTGTTGTGCGTGAGCAGATTTTCTAGCCACCGAATTTGACTCTACTCACCACTAGAGCGATTTTTTTTTCGAGCGAGTAAGCGCCGCTTGGTGAGTATGGTTCAAAAAGGAATCTTGATTTTTTTTTACTCTCGCTCAGCCTTGGGTGGATTTTTTTTTGTGTTCCGCCTCACACTCCCGTTCGTATGAGCCGATTTTTACTCGTTGAGTTGATTTTTTGCAAGCTTGATCGACACCCGACTTTCTCCTCGCGCCGTTGGACACGTGCAACTCTCAGTCGTATCTCGCCAAGGACGAGGTGATGGTCAGACGCAATGTCTGCGCTTCGCTTGTTGCGGACATCAAGAAGGCTCCTTCTCCATTTTCGGCTGATGCAGATGTGGTCAATTTGATTTTCCGTTCGGCCATCTCGGGATACCCAAGTGACCTTATGTGCTGGTCGATGGGGGAAGAGCGATCCACCGATCACCATGTTGTTGTTGCCACAAAATTCTACAAACAGCTCTCTGTTTTCGCTCATCTGTCCTAGGCCATGGCGCCCCATGATGCGCTCAAGGTCCTGATTGTCGGAGCCAATTTTTGCGTTGAAGTCGCCCAAATGGATTTGAATGTCACCCTTCGGAATTCTCTCAACCACGCTGTTCAGTTGACTGTAAAACTGCTCTTTCTCCTGCAAGTCGGCAACGTCAGTTGGCGCATAACACTGGACCATTGTAAGGTTTCTAACCCGTGTTCTAAATCTGGCTACGATTATTCTTTCGTTTATCGGTTCCCATCTAATGAGGGCCGCGTAGGCCTGCGGGCTTAACAGGAAACCAACTCCTCGTTCCCGAGTAGCATGTTCTCCTCGTATGCCAGAGTAAAGCAGGACTTGCCCGGATTGTGTCTTGTGTTCTCCAGTATTAGGCCAACGGACTTCGCTCAGTCCCAGAATTTCAAGCTTGAGGCGGCTAGCTTCTCTAGCAAGTTGAGCCAGCTTGCCTTGTTGAGCAAGGGTTAAAACATTCCAAGTTCCAATTCGTGTCCGGGTTTACATGCTAAAAGTCGTCGCCAAAGTTCAAGATTGGTCATCTCTTTCGGATTCCGTAGCAAGTTTATGAATCGGGAGCAGTAGGTTGTTAGTCTAAAGTCCCTATCCCGCGATGGGGCTGCCATCTTGGACTTAGCTGGCGGGAGCCGCATTTCATAAATTCAGCCGCTTGCTGCAAGACAGACGCTGTTTGAGCCGCCCCTGACCTGGAGAACAGACGCTCGGTTGTTGTTGCACGCCGCCCCTGACCTGGGGAACAGACGCGTGCGGCCACCTTCTCAGTCTGCATGCGACCAAAGCATCCACCGGGGTTGGGTACCCGATCTCCGCTTAGGTTACTCGCACCCCAGCCGGTACCGCGGGGAGGTAGAGATAGGAGTTGTGAATAAGAGGTGATATGACCACTATGGGGTCTCGTGTTGCACATTATCCACCGTTTACCAGCCACTACGCTACCCTTTTTATTAAAATATTGCAGAGTGATTGTTGAAATATCAAGTTAGCATGTCTGATGTTTTTTAAAAGTTTTATCGATGGGATCAAAAGTTACGCGAAGTACAATATTTCAGGCTTGAACCTAAAAATGCGAATGCGATAGAATTTTGGAAGATTCAAGAGAACAATATCTTTTCCATCCCCAAAACATTCAAAAAGTATCTGACAAAAGCAATAAAGAAAAGAAAAAATGAATTAAGTGATCCATTTGTGTTTTAGAATCAGAATCTCACGATATTTTATTGAGTTTTTGATTGAAATAGATTTACTGATTGTTGAACATAAAATATGATTTTCCTATGGAAACATGCGTCCAAAATTCTATCGGGATTCGATCTCATGCCCGTTGGCTTAGAAGACTTGAAGGCTATCCTCTACGCCACGGGCTGCGACTGAATTTACCGAAAATTAAAGTGTATTTAGATTATTTTTTCCCCTCTTTTGTTCGCCCGAAAAATGAAGTTTTGTCTCATTTGAAACGACCTAAACGTGTTTATTATTCAAACTTCTGAACAAACCTTGGACATTATGAACAGAATTGGTATACCCGACTCTGAAGATTTTCCTATTTATTCTTACAAATGGTTGTCTTCAACAATGCTTTTATTTCTTTTAGAAACATAGACCCTTAAAGTCAAAGGGCTGTAAGTGCATCAAAGCTTATTTAGAGAAAACACGCTTTTAATGGGGATGAATAAACCAATTAGTTTCAAATCCCAAAAAAAAAGAAAAACACTCTTTTAACTTGTTTTGTGATTTCCGAATATGTTTTGAAAATTTGTATTTTCCTTTCGAACGTAAAAGTATGTAAAAAAAATTCTAAGTATCTGAAAAAATCATCAAACAAAGTTTGAAGTATGAAAAATTGTTTGGCATCATTAATTTAAAATCGACCTTTTTGTCATTTATACCCCTTTGACTCTGACTGCCTTATATAGTCTGAAGGTTCAATTAGTTCATTTCAGATTCTTTTCAGATTTTTTTTTGGTGTAGTTACCGGTTATTCGAAGAAATCATTCGAATTTAATTTTTTGACAATACCGAACATTTGGTTAAAATTGTCGAACCTGTACATTTTTTAGGTAAATCACTGCATTTTGGTTATAACTACAGGTATCTCGGCAAACATAACCGATAGTTCGGTTTAAGTTACCGGAGTTGTTCGGTAAAAATTACCGACATTTTGGTGATTATCACAGATTTTTTGGTAAATATTACTCAACACCTTTTGAACAGCAACATTTCGGTAATTTTTTACACAAAACGCTCGTATTATAGAGAGCATTAATATACGAAACGGTTTAACGGACTCTGCATGTTGAGAATTCGGTAAAATCATTATCGATTTTTTTGTAAACATTTACTAGGTAGGTTAAAGGTTAATTGAGCAAAAATGTAAGTAATAATAATCATCATTAACACGAAAAACAAATTATATCAGACAAGATCGCGCAGTGATTACTGTAGAACTAGCGACTGAAAAACTTATTCTGGCAACCTGTGAATCCTTTTTTTTAATTAAAGCTAACCTATCGTGAAAACCCGACGGCAAGTTTCTCGGTCACTGATGATTGCGGAGACCAAATCTAGCTAGCAGCGGTTACCGCTTCAGAACGAGTCCTAGGTACTGATGTCTGACTGATGAGGACTGATGTCTATCCAAACAGCCATTCTGTTTGAGAAGGGATAATCCCCTACCAATCAGTACCTCGTTGATGCGTATCAGCAGAACGTAGGGGATGAAAAAATCTACAGAGCACTTGCGCATGGAGCGCGCTTCGAGCTCATGTGTATTTAGGGAGGGTGTGTTGTACGGGGGGTGGAAACCGACGAAAAAAAAATATGCCAGCTATTATTAATTGTGTGTAAATTAATACCTTTTCTGGTCCTTCTGATTCGGAACGTTCACTGTGTAAACAAAAGATGCTCGATGTAGATAACTTACCACCACCCGCCCTATCGAGTTGAATCGTCCGCCGCTGAGATTGTGGGCAATTTGTCGACAGTTTGAAGTGTCTAAAGGAAGCTTCGTTGAGAACAGTTCAATCAGAGGTAAAATTATTTAGAAAATATAAGCTGTTTCATTTACTTTTTGATTCCATGAGGACAGTACTCGAAACAAAAAATCTACACTGTCTTTTGTGAGCGTTGGAAATTGATGGAATTTTCAGTGAAACTACCTAGTGATGTTAAGTTAAATAAGCAAAATTGGTCGACAGGAAGTAAAGCTTTCTTCAGATAGATTTGGAACAAAAACAATGGCCTGTATTTCAGTTATTTATCATTGAATTCAAGATATTTTTTATACAAATGTAGCGTTTTATTCATACTTTTATGAAAAAAATGCGGATAAAATAATTCGTCACGGTTTCGAGTGAACTCTCAATTTTTTCCAGTAACACGGCTCATCAGTCGGCGCCCACCTTCTTCGTTCATCGTTTTAGCTATCTTATTCCACCAGGTCTTCATCTGATTGATGTCTTTGACAACCTTCCCCTTTGCCTTAAGTCTCCTCTTCATGGTTGCCCAGTATTTCTCAATAGGGCGGAACTGGAGGCAGTTGGGTGGCATAGTTCCGACGTCATTGTCTTATTTCTAACCAAAACTTTCGGCTTTTTGCTACAGCTGCAAACATCCTGCCAATTCATAAATTTTTGTGCAAATTTGACGGCAAACGTAAATTTAACTTTGGCTGGAACATCCTGCCGAATCGTTGCCAAGTAAAATTTTTGACCTGTGATTTGTCCGAAGTCAGTCTTGACATATGTTTCATCGTCCATCAGAAGACACCCGACGAACCTGGTCATACACACTACCAAAAAAATCTGGAAAATTACATCATATATGATGTAAAGAAAAAGAAGCATCACATATGACGGAATTTTCAGTGCGAGTTAAATTTTACACGCCTGTAAACTACAACAGACGTGTACAATTTTTAAGACCTGTAAAAGACGTGTAAAATTCAAATTGCACTGAAAATTCCGGCATATGTGATGCTTTTCTTTCTTTACATCATAATTGATG
The DNA here is from genome assembly GCF_029784155.1 of Uranotaenia lowii. NCBI lineage: Eukaryota > Metazoa > Arthropoda > Insecta > Diptera > Culicidae > Uranotaenia > Uranotaenia lowii. The sequence goes on along the minus strand of NC_073691.1, from coordinate 165,569,146 downwards.
TAATTTTGAAGATTTCTTTCTTTTCATAATAAGAAACGAATTGGAATTCATCGTAAAATTTGTTTATTATGATTTTATATAAAATTTCGATCCACTAACTTGCAAACATGATAATAAATATCAACAAAGGTGTGTGCAAAAATAATCACATAAAAACCATAACCTAACAATGTTAATCTAGTTTAGAAAAAAAAACTAACGCTTACTCTTTGGCCACCGGGTCTTTGTTGTTCCGGGTTCTTCTTGGACCGTAACTACTTGTATTTGCTACTAAGACGAGTTTTTGTTTATAAGTGGAAGCAGGTTACAAATTTCCACCAATGTTGTTCGTGTTGTTTCTGTAAAGACGAACAAAAAAAATTCATAAGCGTTTAACTTTTCTATCCTGTAATTTAGAACTTACCGGTCGTTCCGTTTTAAGTTTCTACATTCATGCGATTGCCTTGCATTCGAATTGGTATGATTGAATCTACACCGGCTGCAGGATTAAGCTGGATGCAACAAAACGCAAAGCATCTGACAATTCGAGCAACCACTGAGCATTTTTAATTCCAATGACATCTTCTTCTTCCTGGGACATCTTCTTGCGACTTCCGAAAGATGTGGGAAGGAAATATTCTAAACTGGAACCGCATCATATCTCGGCCAACTTAAAATGAAATGTGAAACATTCACTACAGAATCATAATAATGATCAACAGTTAAAAACAACTTACCTGGACAGTTTAATTTTCAAGAATTGATACTTGAGCCGATTTTTTGTGAGCCATCGTTGCCATATCTGTTGTATTGTTTCTTACTTCGATCAGCTGATTTAGTTCAATCCTTTTCACGATTTGCATTCGTCATCAAGACAGGGAGAAAGATTGATTTGTCTAAGAGTTCACGGGGCTTGGATTTGGTGACTGATTACTGCTTAATTGAAAGCTGCAGCAGCAGCTCCGATCACAGTTTTAATTCTGATAGAGATGAAGTGTCCTTTGCTTTGTTTCTGAAAATGCAACGAACTGGAAAGCTGCGCCGGTTCCTTGATTATTAAAAAAAAATGTGAATCAGAAAAGTAAAATTTTAAATTTTGCAAAATACGACAGACCTTTCATGGAACTTCTCTAGTTAGGGTAATTCGGATTTCCAGAAAAAGTACTCCTTTCGGTTCCAAATAGCTGCAAATGGGCTCGAGTTTATTATGCAGAGTTGAAATAAACAATTTTACGCGCACGTAATCAATCCGCCTGCCAGCCCGAGCCGAAACTTGTTGCTCTCATTCGAGAATTCACGAAGAACCTGAATAACAAACATCGAATAAAATTATTCGGTTCATTCATATTATTTATTCAAAGCACTTACCAACCATACTATCGCCACTATCTAGAATGAGCTCATTCAGTGTATCAATCGAAAATATTAACAACAATACTAAAAAAATCAAACAAAACATGAGCTGTCAGTAAACCGCTGGTAACAATTTTCCATCTGTGCTACGCCGCTGCACTTAAAAAAGACGAAACCTGAGGTTTTTTGTTTAATTGGTGTTTAATTGGTTTAATTGGATCGATCCGATAGTAAATTATGATAATTGCCACCATTAAAGAACACTTTTGACAAAAGAATTCTGATGAATAAAATAATGAATTAAACGAGTTTTCAAGATTACATTAAAATTTGCGTTACATGTCATTTATGATTACTTCATTCAAATTTCAGTGTTAATAAGACGTAAATGCAACTCTCGCAATATTACTGGCTCTCAGTTTTACAGCTTTCAAGTTCTGTAAAATTCATCCCACACAGAAAATTCCGTCATATACGATGCTTCTTTTTATTTACGTCATATGTGATGTAAGTTTACATCAAATAATCGTATTCCGTGTCAAGTATTATCAGTGTCATTAAAATTCAGTGCTGTTAAGGATTCAATTCTTTTTTTCTGTTAATTTACATTAGGAAATCGCGTTCTATGTCATGTAATATTACGGGTCTTCAAATTCAGTGCTGTTAAGGATTCAGATTTTTTTTCTGTGTATATCTAGCTTCCGAGTTTTCGGACTATGACCACACTATTCTGTTTTATGTCCGATTTGGATGTTTGCTAGCTAGATACAACTTGATTCCTTCCCGGAGTCGAATTCTTCTCACCGCACTGAATTTTTCGGCCAAATCACGGTCCGACAGATTGGAATTCCTCTTAATCGTCTTCAAAGTCTTACCACGCAGTTTCCGGTCGACAGTTCCACTCCGACGATTGGCTTGAGGCTTCCGAATCGTCGTCACTGTATAACATTTGATAACGCGCCATACGGTATTTCTGGGCAATTTAAGCTGTTTAGCTTGCCTAGATTCAGACCACAATGGATTTTCCAAATAACTGTGCGTAATTGTTTACCTCCTTTCGGCTTCCATGTTGATTGTTTACAAAAACAGTCGATTTGCGGAATGTCAAAAATACATACGTGAAGCTTGCACGTGGGCGCTAGGAACAGTTTTTTCGGGATATTCGTCCTTTGGCTTTTATACAAAAACCGTCCCCATGGTTACATCAACTAGTTGTTTATTATTATGATTATAATGCGTGTGTTGGTATCCATTTCATCGATTGCTACGATGAGATGTATCTCAACATTCCTCCTCAGCACCTACCTCAACCGTCGTCTTCATTTGCACGACGCTCTCGCCCTTATTGCAACTCAACAACCTTACATCTCGCTTCCGGCTCGACGATCTTCCGGTTTCTTCGGCCCGTCGATTTTACATGATTCCTGATTCAACAACTTTCCATTCTGCTCCTAGTCCGATGACCTTCCATAATCCCTGCACCGACGACCTCGACCTGGCTTCAATCTGACGACCTTTTAGTTTATCTCCAGTCTCTTCTTGCTGCAGCCTACACCTGGATCTGACTATACACAACCTACCATGATACCAATCCGACTACCGCCTCGTCGCCCCAGCCCAACGATTTTGCACCACTCCGACGACCTTCCACCTGGTTTCCCGGGATAGTTCTTCTCCTTTTGCTTTACCGACTTGAGAGTGCACAATCTTGCGATACGATTTCATTTCCAGACCTTGAGTTCTTCCTCTGTAGTTTCTGGAGTTGGAAATTACATGGCTAGTTGCAGTTCTTCGAATATTTGACTCGTTGACATTGGGTCCACTGTTCTTCGAAGTTCGTGTGCATTTCGATCGAATGCTCAAAATTGTTAAAAATGGCTTCTGATTTTGAGGACGGGTCAACCAATAATCTTATGGTCGCCCTGGCCTTCGCTTCTCCGAAGCTCAAAACAGTGGCATTCTCTTCATCCGTTTTGAAACCTGGAGAAACATAGCAGCATAAATCATCCCGAATGAGTAGCATTTCTTAAATGTCTAATGGGCGATGGAATAGAAAAGTTATTCTTTCTCTCCTTAAGAAAACCCCGTAATATCTGTTATAAGTTGGGTGAAGCTTCAGCTGCATCCTACTTGCACTAATGCAATACCATCACCCAAATTAGGCAGCGCTTCCATCGCCTATTAACCAATGGCTACTTCGTCTTTCAAAGTTCCCTGAAACAAATTGTCTTTCATTTGTATTGCGTTACAGCACAGTCAACAGAAAGAATAATGCTTAGATCATTCAGAAATGGGACAGTTATGAATGCGTGTATCTTAAAAAATTATGGGACAGTATAGGTCTCACGACGTTAATTCTCCATTTCGGATGGATCTGAAATCATGATATCACGCGAAAATTTGAACTTGCCATACCCAACTACTATGAAATAGAAAATGTTAAAGCGTAAGCTCCAGAAAATAGGAAACGTTTTAGGAAATAGCGGAAATTTGGAAAAGGAGAGCTTTTGGTGTAGTCAGCTATATAGCTGGCGCACGTGGCACCCGTCGAAGCACTTCTTCATTTGAAACTATCTTTCTTTTGAATAATTTATTTAGCTACTAGCTGACCCGGTGTGCATTGCTACACTTTGCAAAAATAAATGTAATTTGTAAAAATTTATTCAAATTTAGATTTTTTAAATCAAACCTCATAATGGTTTAGAACCAACAACTTTCAAATGTGAGCTGCAGCTGGAGTTCCGAATTGCAATTCAAAGATGGTATATATTATTTATTGAAGCTTGATCTCTAAACTTGTTTTTCAAGATCTGAAATTTGTACTCTGTTTTTAAAGCTTCATAATGACTCAAATAATGTCAATATTTATGGATTTTCCACCTTTTTTCCCAAAGTGGGAAGTTACGAACTTCCATAAAAACATTTGTCACAACTATTTTTGAGTTATGCCAAATACCCGTACGCAAAAAACCCTTTATGGTCCCTTCTTTGAAAAGCTTTTTATCTTAAACTTACATGGGAGTTCCTCCATCTTTTCCAATTTTGTCCCCCACTGCTTGATGAAGGTAGGCTGATTTACCCGGCTCGAGTTTACATAAATTTCTAACTGAAAGAAAAAGATTAGCATATTGTAATTTATTGTATATTGTACGTTATGGAAATAGAATTTTGAAAACCGATCAATAACGTGAATCGGGACAGTTTTTTGAGTATATTCCTAAAATTCTGTATTATGAGCACTTCCAGCCCCTGATTAGCTTTTTGGAGTTAAAAAAAGAAGCTATCGAAATTTGAAAAAAAACGATGAAAAGAATTTTTAATAAAGATTTTCAAACAGCTTTTTTCACCATCCTCGCCCTTCGAAGCAGATTGAATATTTATCCTTTTTGAGCCAAAATTATGAAAAAATGTTTCGCCATATGCCAAACTCGTGGACATGAGACATTGTAGCTTGAAGTTTTCCCAAACAACACTAATCATGGTATGAAAGTTTTCGATTTTATACAGTGCAAATTTCTTTTTTTTAAATAAATTTATTAAAGCAAAAAATATCAGTTGCATCACTGAATAATTTCTTCGCGTTCAGCAGTATAAATTTATGTTTGTTATTCCACTTTTAACGAATGCTGTTTAAAGAAAATAACCTTCATTTACAATAACATTTAAGAATTTTAAATATCCGCTTCAGTTTCAACATTCGGAATACCCCTTCTGGTCTTTCCAACATATTGAATCATTTTGAAGATGAATTTCTTAAAAGTTCGACGTTTGCCCATGCCCAATCGTGTAAGTTGACAGGAGGGAATATTGTTTTGAACACTTTAAAAGTATATTGAAAAAATTTCATAAACATTTTGCTTCCAGTTGAATATCAGTTCAAAGGCCCCCAGCGGATTAAAAGTCTCTTTTATGCAGCCATGTACAACACAAAAAACCTGTCATGTTATGTACGTATTTGAATTGATATGGTAGCAAAAAGTGCGATGTTTTTTTTTCCGAATTATTTAAAATAAAATGCTCCCATTTTCATTTCTAAATTCGTTTCAGTTGTGTATTTGGGCCGAAGTAACAATTTTTAGAAGTAAACATAATGTTTTATTTTTTTTGTAACAGAGAAAAGTTGCACGTTTGAACATGCTCTAGTGTTCCTTGACTGAAAATTCTTTCGGAAATGAATTCCCTCACTTTTGGTCAATAAAAATCAGTTTATTTCACTGATACCTTTTACTTATGCACACGTCAGTCCTATCTCATCCAATTTAAAGAAAAGGCTCTTGATCAGTTCGTGTGTCGAATCGGATTTTTTTATCTTCTTTTTCAGTTAAGTACATTTTTACATGTTCAACAAAATGTTTCCGATCTACCTCTGTAGAAAACATCTTATTCATATTTCTGTTATCAATATGATTCAAAAATAACCTTGTAGGCAAAATGGGTTAAAAAATTGTATGTAAATTCTTTACTTTCAGTATTTTTTTTTTCAATTGTCCGCAAAGTGTCATACCATTATTTCATTAGCATCAGAACTAAATTTATATTTTTTAGACAACAAATGCTATATTGACAACAAATATGGAAGTATTTTTTGCAAATATTTCAATTGCTTTTGATTCGATTGATAAAATACCAATCCGTGTCACATCTAGGCGTCATTTATTTCCACATGCTGTGTACAATTAAGCAAGAAAAAATATATCTAGGTTGCATATCGCCCCCACGTGCATGAGAAATATAGATGCTTGGTTGAGAAACAGGCGCCTGATTGTTAAATTTTCCCAGCGATCAATGCTTTGGTTACTATCCACTTGTGACGACGTTTGCTTGATCATAGAGACGAAAAACAAACCCCTCAAAGAAAAGAAAATCTCTAAAAATAGATGCCATGACTTTTCAATTTCAGATTTTGGCAAAAATAATGTATATGTTTTAGTCGATCGGCAAAATGTCAATCTGGATCATATCTAGGCGTCATTCATAACTATGTGCTGAACAAATGAGCTAGGAATCAAGTAGAAAAAAATCACATCAAGGCTTCAAGGTTGCAAAATACGCGCCAAAATATTCCCACTGATCAGTATGCTATGCCATGGTTACTACCCTCTCGCGACGTTGGCTCGCGACGCCTCGACCATGGAGACGAAAAACAAACCGCCCAAAGGAAAAAAAATCTCGAGAAAATGGATGTCATGACTTTAATTTTGTTCGAAAAACTACAAACTTTCTATGGGAGCCCCCCCTCCCTTAAGTCGGATGGGGTTTTAACTATTATAGAAACCATCTCTGGCCCCAAAAATCCTCAGATGCCAATTTTGACGATGATAGGTTCAGTAGTTTTCGAGTCTATAGGGAACAGACAGACAGACAAACATTCATTTTTATATATATACTAGCTGACCCGGTGTGCTTTGCTACACCTTTCAAAATCAAATGATATTTTAAAAAATTATTCAAATTTTTATTGTTTTATTATTTTTGCTCATAATTTATAAGCAACCGCTATAAAATGAGAGCTGCAGCTGGAGTTTCGAATTGCAACACAAAGATAACTCAAACGAATATTCTAAATCTTGCTATATAAAGTTGTGTTAAAGATCTGATAATTTGAAGCTGTCTGGACGGTCTCAAATTAATCGTACGCAAACAATCTAACTTATAAAATATGGTTGTTTTTCCTTGATATGTTCTGGATTTATGCTGGAAAACTGATAAGAGAGCCCCTCCCCGGTCCTTACCTTCACTCCCTGCTGAATGGAGGTCGTGATTTTTAATAATCATACCTAATTTTTTCGTTCCCAAAAATCCTCTTATATAAAATATATATCCATTGGTTGATAAGTTTTTAAGCTTTACAACAAAATTTAAATGAACCCTCCTCCTTTCTTCCCCTATCTACTCTGTGAAGTGTAAGGATCTATAACAATCGTAGAAACATATCCCGTAATCAAGTACCTTTCTAAGCCATATTTGTTTCCATTTGTTGGCTTCGTTAGCATAAATTGAGAACTTATGCTAACAAAATTGTATTGGGCTCACCTCCCTCCTCCTATGTACCTACTCACTGAAAGGAGGATGGTGTGTCAGATAATCATAGAATTATACCAAAATGATTTTCCATGTTAAGTTTTGTCCATTTCTCGGATTTTGTAAAAAAAAAAGTTAAATGTAAGCCTCCTCTTCCCTTCCTATATTCCCAATTCTATCATCCTACTGCAAGAAAGAAATTGTTTCACATAGATAAAGTAGTTTTCGTACTCAAATACTTTTTGATGCCAAATTGGGTTTTATTTGGTCGATAAATTCTCGAGTTATGCAGGTGGGGCTTCAATTTATGATAGAAACATTTCTCGAATCTAAATACCCTCATATGCCAAATATGGTTCAATTTGCTCGACCAACTCTCCAGTTATACTGAAAATTGTAAGGGAGACCTCTCCTCCCCCTTTTCATCCACCTCTTTGAAGGAGTGAGGGATACCAAATATTCAAAGAAGCATTTCTCGTACCCAAATATCGTTCCATGCCAAATTTGGTTCCATTTGCTGTTGTAGTTTTTTAGTTATGATGTAAAAATTGTATGAAACTCCCCTCCCTCTTTCCTTTCTCCCCACTGGAAGAAGGAAGGGTTCTCAAACAATCATTAGAACATGTCACGTTCCCAAATACCCGCCCATGTCAAATTTGGTTCCATTTGCTTAATTTGTTATTGAGTTGTGAAAAAAATTGTAAAAAAGGCCCCTCCCCCCTTTATTTCTCCCTACTGGAAAGAGGGATGGGTCTCAAATAATCTTAGAAATATTTTTCGTATCCAAATACCCTCCCATGCCAAATTTGGTTCCATTTGCTTTATTAGTTTTTGAGTTATGTAAAAAAATATGAAAGAGGCCCCCTCCCCCTTTCTACAAAAAAGGGGGAGGGGTCTCAAATAATCATTGAAATATTTTTCGTATCCCAATACCTTCCCGTGCCAAATTTGGTTCCAATATCTTGATTAGTTTTCGAGTTATATGAAAAATTGTAAGGTAGCCCACCTCCCCCCTTTCTTTCACCCCACTGAGAGGAGGGAGGGGTACCTTTTATTCATAGGAATATTCTTCGTTCCCAAATACCACCCCATGCCAATTTTGATACCATTTGCTTGATGGGTGCTCGAGTTATGCAAAAAATTGTCTTTTTATTGAGAGAGGGAGGGGTCTCAGACCATAATAGGAACCTTCCCCGGCCTCTAATACCCCCACCTGCCAAGTTTCACGCAAATTGGTTCAGTAGTTTCCGAGCCTATAGGGAACAGACAGACAGACAGACAGACAGACAGACAGAAATTCATTTTTATATATATAGATATAGATTATTTAGATTGTCATTTTGTTCATGACATTATTAGTTAGTATGATAACATAACTGTAGCCTGGATACCCGGTCATGCAGGCATCCCGGGCAATGATAGAGCTGATAGCCAAATCCGGTTTATTGTTTATTGTTTATTTGATACAAAATCATCTGACATATTTAGGTGTCTTAATGATCTACTTAATATTATTTGTACATTACATGATACTTGTCCTAATTTCTCAGTTGGTCTCTTAAGTCAGATTCAATACGGCGTTTGAAAGTTGAAATGGAAACATTGAAGTCGAAGACAGTATAATAACGTAGAAAGCATATTTTTGCGGAACGGAGAGGGTTACTGCCATATCGCGTGCTTCTAGGTTCCAGGGAGAGCAAGTTTCTGTTACGTGGGGTTCTTTCTGGAGCATAAACATTACAGCGAGATAGTAGCCAGGAGCAATCAATTTCGTTCCGAAGAATCTTTGCCACAAACAGCGATTGACCGATGGAACGACGATCCGACAGCGTATGAAGTCCAAGCAGAGCACTACGATGAGCGTATGGTGGTAGGTTTAAAGAATTCTCCCAAGGTAGTTCACGAAGAGCATAACGAACGAACCGACGTTGAATTGCTTCAAAACGCGCTGTCCATGAAGCTTCAAAAGGCCACCATACTAGGTTCGCAGATTCCAATGTTGATCGCACCAGGCAACAATACAGAGCTCGCAAGCAGAGAGGATCAGTGAATTCTTTACTCAAACGTATAATAAATCCAAGCATTCGGTTAGCTTTCTCGAGTACCACAGAGTAATGCCGCTTAAAAGTCATTTGACTGTCCAACAAAACGCCAAGATCCTTTATCTCCTCAACACGATGCAACTGCTCGCCCAGAATATCGTAATTATGAATGAATGGATTTTTCCTACGCCCAAACGTGATAATACAGCACTTCGTAACGCTCAAAACTAGTAAATTATTGGCGCACCAGTTTACAACTGTGTCCAAGAAGCGTTGTAATTCATAACAGTCAGCTTTACTGCTAATGACTAAAAATATTTTTAAGTCGTCCGCGTACAGGAGAACTCCACATCCAATGAGCAACAAGTTGATATCATTACAAAACAGCGTAAACAACAATGGACCCAAATTGCTGCCTTGGGGTACCCCAGACTTTGGAATGAAGTCAGAAGATTCAGCTGAACCAATTTTCACTGCCAATCGACGATCTCTTAGGTAGCTTCTGATCCACGCACACAATCGTTCGGAAAATCCCAATCGATGCTATTTTTTCAGAAGAATATCGTGGTTTACAGAATCAAATGCCGCGGAAATGTCGGTATATATCGCGTCGATTTGTTTGCCGGCATCCATGTTTGATATGCAAAAGGATGTAAAAACCATCAGGTTTGAAGTTACAGAGCGTTTAGGAAAAAATCCATGCTGGTTCTCAGAGATCCAGTTCCGGCAAGCCGAAAACATGACATCGTTGACAATCCTCTCAAATATTTTCGAGCAGGCAGCTAGCGATGTGACACCACGGTAGTTAAGAACATCTTTTTTGTCACCTTTTTTGTACACTGGGCTCATTAACGATTTTTTCCAGATGGTGGGAAATTTTTGCTGTTCTAGAGACTGGGTGAAAATGCTTGTCAGAGGTTTCACCAGTAATGAGCAACACTTTTTCAGTACGCACGCCGGTATGCCATCCTGTCCGGCTGTCGTGGAGTTTTTCAGATTAATTATTGCCTCTAACACCATTTCCTCGCTTACAGCAAAAACATCCAGATCCAGCACATCGATGGGTAATCGTGTTACTGCGGCGTTCAATTGACTAGCGGTTGGCGATTCGACTGAAAAAACACTGGCGAAGTGCGTCGCAAAAAGGTCGCATTTTTCGTCAGCTGACATGGCAATACGATCATTTAATTGGAGTACAGCTGGAAGCCCAGACTCTTTCCGTTTGGAGTTTACAAATTTCCAGAACTTTTTTGGATTGCGACGAAGTTCAGTCTGAGTACGATGCACATAACGACGATAGCAAAGTCGGTTGTATATCCGGTAACATTTAGTAGCCGCGTTCAATTTGATTTGTTACAATTTTTCAATTGTAACAAATCTCCCACGAATGTTGCTGTTCCCGCTCAAGATCTAAAACGATTAGTTAAAGAGAAAATACGAGAAAAATGGGAATGTACATAGAGATGTTCGACGAATTTCCTGAGGAGAGTTTAAACATGCACTTCCAAACCAACGGATTGCAGATGCGCAACCGAGCAGAAAATTCTAAGTAGAATGAGAATAGGTCATACTCGTTTGACCCACTCATTCTTATTCGAAAAGAATTCTTAGTAACGAACCAGATAAAGAAAAAGCTCTCCTACGATTCATAAAAAGTGTTGATTTATGAACAAAATTTAATAGATTGAAGAACTAGTTTGTATGATTAGTTTTCGAACACGAATGCCAAAAGTTGGTAAAATGTCCTTAAAAAAATAAATAATAATAATAATTACTAGTTAGTTTCACAGAAAAGTTCATCAATTTATCTATGCATTAAAAAGTTCTTTACAAAAGACAGTGTTTATTTCCAAGAACCTTTAAAACAATGAAAATTCATTTCCAAGAAATAAAGTTTTACAATCAAATGCTCGGGTAACCCATATTTCGAAGTGTAAATATCAATCAGTGAACCACTTTGCAGCTGCCAAATTAATTCAGGTGTTCAAATAAACTTTAAAGCACTTGTTTTATAATGTAATGCTAGGGATATACCTAAGCGTTTTTACATCACACCTCCGAGAGGAAAGAACGTTTCAATAGGAAGGGTCGCGTGAAATGCTACACGAAAATGAAGTTTAAAACGGGAGACGACTATCTCTATAGGTTGTTCTCTGTTCACCTGTGCAAGGATATTTCTTTCCCTTCTACCGGAACAAACCAAACAGATACTGCTCAATAGAGTTACTGTTGTTATACACGGTGTTTGTTTAATTACTGAATCAATTTAACGCTAGCATAAATATGTGTCCCTCCCGTTTAGAAATGCTTTCGGTCATCATCGCGCCCCTTAGAAGGTAAACTAATCGCTACGAAACAAAATTCACCCCTCACAAGATTTGGTGTCCTCCACATCTACCCACAGTTCTAGTAAACATGAACCATACCGTACAGGAATGTCCAAAACAGTACGTACGTGCAGAGCCCACCGAGGAATCCGTTGGTCAGGAGACTCTTCCGGCTGATGAAATATTTCTGCCAGTTGGTGCCGGATTTGAGCAGCAGCATACACCACAGACCTAGCACGGCCAGCACGTAAAACAGGAATCCGATGATTCCGGTCAAACCGAGCACACCTGTAGGGAGAAATATAAGCACATTTAGAATCTTTCCAACGTTTGTAGTTTCCTTCCACAAAAAAAAAACGAAATACGTGATTGATTCAATTATTCAATAAAATAATTTCCAGGAAGGTGTTAGTTGCGAAAAAGTATCGCTCAAAATGAGTTTTGTTAATTTGATTTATGTATTGCGTTTTCAGGAAATAAAAAAAAATTCTATTATTTTCATTGTTTTGGGTTAAAAAATGTCTTTCAAAACATTAAGACATTAAGAATTTTGGCGATATTTAGAAATTTGACGAATATTTCAGAAAAAGTGTTTGTATTGTTTTCTCTTAGTTTTTCTTTGTTGATGTTTGCTTTATAAAATTTTATTGTTGTTGTTTCTTTTTTAATTGTGTTTTATTTAATTTTATCTTGTTTTGTGATTTTTTGCTTTATTTTGTACTAGCTGCCTTTCTAAACATTTCAAAATTAAATGAAATTGCTTAAAAATTTTAAATTTTTATTTTTTGGTGGCATTATTCCAAATCAAACTGCACTAATTTTCTGAAACTTGATCTCTAAATTTGTTTTCAAGTCTAAAATTTTTAATCTGGTTTTTAAGCTTCATAAGTTTTTAATTATTTAATTTATAAAAATTTCCCACCATCTTCCCCTTCCAATGCTGACGAACTAAACCATAGAAATATTTTTTTTTGGGAATTGCAGGATGGCCACCCAAAATCAATTTTTGGTTTCCCGCATGGTCTCACGAAAATCCCGATTTTGCAAAACAGAAAACCAAACAAAATTCCGAATATTCATTTTTGAAACCATATGAAGGAAAATCGTTTAAACTTTCTTCTAGTTGTGAATGATCTTTCAATGGATTATTTCCAGTTATTTTGAACCAATTAAACGGCAAATCATTAGATTAACACGCAGGGTTTTTTTTTTAATTTTTAAAATTAAGTCACTCAAGTCGAAAATGTTAAACAAATAAGATTGTTCATGAAAGAAAAAGGATAAGGTACACCGCGGAACGATGGCTATTAAAACAATACTGTGCACTTTTTTTCAAACTTTTTATGCAGAATGTAAAATTTACTTGTAATCTATCCAATAACTTTAAAAGAGATACGATTCCGACAATAGCGGATGTTTACAGCGACTATTTGAAAATTTTCTATTTTTAACTAAAGGGTGATACTGTCAAAATTTGGTCAAGGGAAAACGCGTGTAAATCGGTGAAATCGTTTATTTAAAAAATCAAATTAAATTTCTTTTTCAAGTTTAATTAGTATAAAATTCAGGAAAAACATTCAGTTAGGCTTCCGCTTTTCCAAATCTGAATTGCCGGACCTCACGCTTAACCCCTGTCATCAGATTTTGTACAGCCACCTTGTTCACCTTCTTCGCCGCAGAAAGAAAGTTTGCCTTGAACTGGTGCTCGTCCTTAGCAGTTTTTTTGGTCTTCTTTAGGTTCCGCTTGACAATAGCCCAGTATTTCTCAATTGGGCGGTGCTCTGGCGTGTTGGGAGGGTTCTTGTCCTTGGGAACCACCTGCACGTTGTTGGCGGCGTACCACTCCATGGCCTTTTTACCGTAGTGGCAAGATGCCAAATCCGGCCTAAACAGTACGGAACAACCGTGTTTCTTCAGGAAAGGCAGTAGACGTTTATTCAAACACTCTTTCACGTAAATTTCTTGGTATAGTCCCGGAAGCTATGAAAATGCTGCTTTTCAAGCCACAGGTACAGATGGCTTGCCAAATCAGATATTTCTTCGCAAAATTTGACAATTTCATGTGCTTGAAAATATCTGCTACCTTTCCCCTTCCTTTTGCCGTATAAAACTCCTGTCCCGGAAGCTGCTTTAAGTCGGCTTTGTCGTAGGTTTCGTCGTCCATTACCACGCAGTCAAACTTCTTCAGCATCGTCGTGTACAGCCTCCGGGATCGCGCTTTGGCCGTCGTATTTTGTTTGTCATCGCGATTTGGAGTCACTACCTTCTTGTAAGTCGATAGTCCGGCTCGTTTTTTGGCTCGATGCACGGTTGTAGACGATACACCCAGCTTATATGCGGCATCTCGGAGAGAGAGGTTAGAGTTTCGCTTGAAACTACCGGCAACTCTCTTTGTCGTCTCAGCGGCTTCCGGTTTTCGATTTCCCCCCGATCCAGACTTCCTGGCTGTCTACAGCTCTATGTTTCCATCCGGCTGAATAACAACGGAGCCAACAGCGCTCTAATTGGAATTTTGAGAACTTTCAACCAGGCTTACTGATAATAGCTTCGTTGGCTTGAAAATTTCCAATTGTTACCGACGCAACCACAGTAACGACGCTGTTGAGCATTGACTCGCGAACGAATCAAAACATACAACATCATAACGCCGTCTTAGACTGACCACACTGACATGACACTTAGAACAAAAATTCAACCATAGTCTGTCTAATTTTTTGTTGTCAGATTTTGCAGGTTCGCAATACCGACGGCAGGTGGCGAACCTGAAAAATTTGACAAAAAATGCCCTGTTGGAAAAATGGTCCTGTTTAGTCCGATTTTATCGTAGAAATTGCGTGTTTTATTTTTAAAGTTGGGTGGCATTTCCTAACTGGGATAGCATTTCTTCAAATCGATCGATGCGCACTCTGGAATCGACATTGCGTACTGTTGGAAAAATTATCCAGAAAACGAAATCGAGTGTCCAGTCAGTATGGTCAGTTGTCTTAGTGAACCATGTACTATGAATTTTCTTTCTGTTTTTGTTGCCTAGCGTTCCTTGTTGATTTTCTCCTCCAAATTTTCAGTCATTGCTTACTGCAGCAATCATTTGCTTCGCTACTGAATGAATTCGTTTGCGAGTTGATTCGGCGCGAGTTGATGACGATGCTGTTGATTCATGCCCAGAATCAGACCTTTAAGGAATAATGGTACTAGGGATCAATTCCTGGGATAAAGACTAAGACAGATATTTAATAAAATAATGAACACACCTTGAAAATAAGCCAATATTGGCATAAATTTGGTTTTTAAGCATCTCTTGCGTTCCGAAAATTAAATAGTTTTCCTTCATGAAGCGTTCGCGGCGAAGCAGGATCGTCAGCAGGTCGAGTAGATGTCGAAGAATTCGACGCCGTCTACGCGCAATGTTTTCATTAGAAGCGAATGATGATTGTTTGATGGTTACCGATAGTAACTCAGAAAATAACTGATCACTAAAAAGGGGAAGAAAAACCAACTAGGTTCGCGTCGTTCCATGCTGAAAAGCATCGTTTCTAAAGAAAACTGACTTTCTATGTTGAGGAGTAAAATCGTTGGTGACTACCCAATAAACATTTTGGCTGCTTAAGAACGGCAATTCGCTGAACAAAAGCTGAGCTAAAGCGTAATTGCTGCTTCAGCTTAATGGTTGAATAAAGACAAACTATAACCATGTTTCAGCGTTTAAAGAAGTCTCAGTGCAGCCAATGAAAGGAGTTGAAGAGTTGCTTCCATAACACTATTTCAGCCTTTGTTCAACCATTCGCTACCATTGGAACTTGACAGACTGTGAACTGTGGTAAAATTGCCCTGCATGATGGCGGCTTGATTGGAATGAGAGGGGAATTTTTGTTTTCTTTATGCAATGAAATTTTTTTTTATGATTTCTCATTTAGCTTAATTTTGAAAGAAAGAATAAATTTCCTCACAAATTTTATTTTTGGTGCCCAAAACTGAAAAAAAAGATCATTTCTCTCACACTTATTTTAAAAAAAAATTCGGTTGAGAGGCATGTTGGTCGCTTAAGATCGACAAATTTTCATCGCGCCGCAGACTTCATGATTGGTTCTGCGTACTGCGGCATGCGACCAACAAGCCGGAGGTTTAAAAGTCGGGGCAGTTGAAACGAAAAAAAAAACAACACAGAGGGGAAAAAGTGGGTGCGAAACATCTGACAGACAGACATTTGACTTTTTTTTATTTTTTTTTTTTTGATGATCCGTCAATTGACGTTTAATGACGTTTGCTGAATACCTTCTCCAGATCAAGATGATTAAAGGCTGAAGACACGTGAATTAGTGAATTTTTGAGACCTTCTTTCAGCCAGATTGCTGATTAAAAATTGAACCACGATATTTTTTCAGCGTTCATTCAGCAAAAAGTGTTTGTTGGGTAGGATCGGGGTGAAAAACCATTCAGAGCGAAGATCAGCAACCTTGCTTTCAACCGCTTCGCCGAGTACTTCGACTTCGAAGTTTCAAGGGCTACTTTCCGAAAAAAAAATTTAATGGTTTCGGGAACTTTGTAGATTTAACTAGTTTTAACTCATTATTTTATTAAGTTATCATTAGGATCAACATGCGATCCATTGATGTTTTTACACAAATTATAGCAACGTCCTTGAAGGGTAGATGTGACGAAAGTAACTCGTCTGTACTTCAAATTATCTGTGTCATACTTTTACCTGTACACAATTATAACATATCCACCCTTTGTATTGATCGTTGAATAGAATAAACCTCAGTTCTTACTCAAACTTGTCATCATTTTCAATGTCACACTCAGGGCGTGTACAGCTTCGGGTGTGTTCTCATACCAATTAAAACCTACTGGCCCAATACTCCCGGGAACTAGCTCAGTAGCAGGAGACCCCTGAACTGTGTCTCAGGGTCGGCCTACTACTGGGTAAACGGAGAGAACGCGGATCAAATTTTAAGAGGCAAACTGTGGAGTTTCTTGCTAAATAAGAAGTTAGAAAATTAAATTTTGGAACTGGGTTTTTTTTTATTTTTACTACAATGTGGGTGTGGGTGTGGTTCAGGGGTAGCTTCACTGGCTTTTGAGGGTGTACATACCGTCGACGGATTTTTCTCGTTGGCGCGCTTGCAGGATACTGGTCGTGGAACTGCTGTGTTGAGCTCTGTTGTTTCTCAGGTAACTATTTATGGTGACTGTGGCGATGTGTACCCAATTTGTAGCTTTTGGGCACCAGAAATGGTAAGCACTGGCGTCTTCCCTCTTTGACACTATCGGCGGACCACAGCAAGGCCGTATTGGTCGCGCCGAGAGGGGGTCTCCTTAATAATTAAGGCCCGTCGGGTCTGAGACTTCTCTCCTTTACAATGATGGTTCCACGGAACCAGAGAGTCGGGTCTTTTACGGATTAGACGTAGGCAGTCAAAGACTACCTAGGCCGAATCGCGTGCGCGTGTGAGGTCTCGGAGGACGTTTTTGCGATCGAAAAATCGATCCAAGAATACAAGGTCCTGTAATCGAGCAAAAATGTAATTGCAGGACTCAATTTTGGCTTTAATAGGTCACCATTACCTGAATGATCTACGTTGATCTCAACCGGAAATGCCACATAAACCGTACTTTCTATTGTTTTAGACACTCACAACATTCACACACGAACGCCAAAATGAAAATGACCTATAGCGGAAGCTAGGTCATCTTCATCCCTTCCTTTTACCATTTCTTCAATAGTTATGCCACCCAACATGGCGAACCACCCCTACTTGTTCATACTACTATGAACATTTTGTTGAACACCCCCGCTGAAGCCCGCCTGATTATAAACTAACAATAATGTGTACTTGTTATTCAAAATTTAAACCAAACTAGCTAATACATGTAATTTTCCCTATTTCCCTTAAATTTAACAACATACACAACAGCTCACCTATAACAATTTAAAATATTTTAAAAACGAACTAATACCTTTTGTAACAACGGTTACACAATACACGGAATCGTCCATCTTGTGACAGGCAATCGTAATCGTAGGCATGGTAGGCGAACAATTCGCTGTCAAAAAGCGCTCCGTCTCCACCCCCTACCAAGGAGAAACTTTTGGTACCCTTTGCCTACTTTTCCTACACTCAGCCGAAAAGGAAACGTTAAATTCACCTATATTTTCACGTAGGCGCTCATTACGTGAATTTTTGCTTGATTTACGTGAATCATTTAGAAGCTAATAAAAAATCACTTGATATTTACGTAAAATTCACATAGCCGTTTGTTTCCAAAACCAAAACACATCCGATTTACGTGAAAATCCAGCGATCCGCCAATTATAGTGGGGTGGGTGAAATCTATGTGTTTTTCACGTAAATCTCAATGGCTTATTGAAGTAAAATCGATGTGATAAAATATACAGCACAATATGGCGTGGATCCAACAGTTGCTGCTGACAGATAGAAGAATTCTGGGTGATGCAGAAGTTGAATTTTTGTAAGTAATAAAAACTGGGTTATGTGTTTGTTTCTTCTCAGAACATTTGATATTTTTACAGAATTGGAACTGGAGCAGCCAAGACGGCCGAGTTACCACTAAAGGGACACACCAAATGCCATTTCCGCGACGATGGTTTGTGTTGAAAAACTAAGTGAAGTGAAGTTTAGTTAGTTTGAAAGTGGAGATTTAAAGTTTTGTGATAATCGTGTTTAATTTATCATTTATTGAAGGTAATAAAAAATTCCCGCTAACTTAAAAAAAATAATTTATAAACATTTGAAGAAACTCCCTATATTAAATATTTTAATGAAAACTACGTGAAATGCATGTAGCAGACGAAATCAAATCCACGTACGCTCCATATGGATTTCACCTACAACTCACATGAACTTTACGTGAATTCTGCCTGCTGCGCGAGCTCTGTTTGCTATCTGAAATTCACGTAGGTTTCACGTGATTTTCATGGTGGCAAAAATCCATGTACATTTTCACGTAGCGTTCATGTGAAGAGTTTTTTCGGTGTAAATATGGACCCGTAGCTGTAAGCACGCTGGTCACACTTCCCATTGCACGGTGGTCAAAAAATGTAAAAAACGTGATTGTTGCTTATAAATTTTTTGTTTTACATTTCATCTTCTAGGTGCCTTGAAAAAAGTTTTACAGTAAAATGACCTCTACAAGAAATTTTTTTGATTTTTTTATTTAACCTCCCTATAAGGGAGATAAAATATCTAACTTTGAAACCGTTGGTCCAATATCTTTGTTGTCTTCGACAAACTTGTTCAAAACACAATTTAATAAAACTTTGTCTTGAACGTTGAGTGCCTACCACTTTTATCTTTCGAGTTACAGTGTAAAATATGAAAAGAACCTTCAATAATCAGTTTTTTTAACATGAAATTTTTATAGTATTTTTATAAATTTTAAAATATTCTACAAACTTGTTCAAATGATCAAAATACATATTTTTGCTGAATATGAACATTCTAAACATGTAAAATGTAAGCCTTCAGAGTTATTTTGATAAAATGCATGAAACCTTTTTCAGATATGTATAAATTTTGCTTTACCATGTTTGTTGGACAATGATTTCTGTATCCATCTATAGCGCATTCCAGATGACACAGTGTGTTTTTCTTCTGCACTTTGTTGTTTAGAATGCGCTGTATTGAATAGAAAAACAAACAAACATGGCAAAGAAAAAATCTGATTTTAAAATTCTGTACGATACAGATTTCAACGGTAATTCCTCTTTTTGATTGCGTTATTATAAATTGTAAATCCTGATTGTGACTCTGAATCCTGAATTAAGAATTCTGAATTACGAATTGTTGTACCTTGAACAAGCAATTATGGAATATCTATATATTTAAAAAGCAATTTCTGTATGTTTGTTTGTTTGTTTGTTTGTTTGTCCTCTATAGACTCAGCCGTCTTAAGAACTAGAGAGCTGAAATTTGGCATGGATGCTCATTAGGACCAGGAAGGATGAAAAATGTTTTCAGATTTTTGGATGACCCCTTCTGAAGGGGGTCGTCCATACAAGACAAATATTGTTTTCACGATATTGACGTTATTTTTCGTCGGATTGTGTTGAAAATTTGCACATGAGTGTGTTGAAAGACGAGCAATCGATTTCAGGTGTCAAATTTTGGGTAAGGGGACAGCCAAAGGGGTCGTCCATATTAACTGTTCGTTGTTTTTGCGATATTGACGTTATTATACATCGTATTCAGACGAAAATTGGTACACGATAGTTTTGAGTGACGTGCAATCGATTTGAGCTATCAGATTTAGTGTAAGGGGCCGGCAAAAGGGGTCGTCCATATTAAATTTTCAGTATCTTAGTGATATTGTCGTTTTTATACATCGGATTGGGATGAAAATTTTCACATAGGAATTATTAGGGACAAATAACTGATTTCACTTATCCAAACTAAAATCAGGGGTCGGCCAAAGGGGTCGTCCATGTTAACTATTCACTGTTGATGCAATATTGTCGTTATCATACATCGGATTCAGACGAAAATTGGTACACGAGGGTTTTGAGAGATGAGCATTGGATTTCAGGTATCCAATTCAGTTTAAGGGGCCGGCAAAGGCGGTCGTCCATATAAACCTTTCAATATTTTTGCAATATCGACGTTATTATACATCGGATTGGGATCAAAATTTCCACACGGTAGTTTTCAGGGACGGATAATCGATCTCAGATGTCAAATATTTTGCCAGGGGTCGACGAAAGGGGTCGCCCATATAAATTAATTATTCACTATTTTTAGCAATATTGACGTTATTATACAATGGATTGCTTTGAAAATTTGCACACGGAAGTTTTGAGGGAAGGGCAATCGAGATATCAAAGTTTATATAAAAGCCCCCGAAAGGGGTTCAGCTTTTTGGCAATAATTGCGTTGTTATGCAATGATTTAGTCGAAATTTATACACGTGGATTTCGATTCCTGATTTCATATTTATTAGCAGACGACAGACGAAGTGATCGTCCAATATTTTTGCAATTATCACTTAACAATGAATCTGGAAAATGCTTGGCAATTGACTCTCATACAAACTGTTCGTGACATATTGCAAGTTGAAAGCGAAACGGAGTTCGTATGAGATCAGCTAGTTATTTATATTATTCACTAGTGTTACGAGCACCCCTAGTTTAGTGGTTTCGGGAGTTAGTGGAGGAAATAGTGGGGGACACGGTGAAGAATCTCTTCATCTAATAACTAGGATCTGAGCGCAGTGTTCATTTGCTTATATAAAATATGGAATACTACTTTCGGGTATTACCTATCAATTATAAATTTTGTTTTTGACTTCTGCGTTTCAATTGTTGAATTATAAACTCCAAATTCGGATATAAGAGTTTGGCAATAAAACAGTGAATGAATAGATGTGGACATATTTGGACATATGGCACACGGGTTTTGTCATTAGAACGATTCTCTTACGCTGTTCTCACAAATCAATTCGGTTTCTGAGTGACAGTATTCTAAGTACCATATATGAAGGTCTGATTTCATACCACGTAAAAAAATCTTTGTACTTTAACCCTCATCCGCATTAGATTTCATTACCCTAATCAGCACTTGTGGTGTCAATTTGACACCACAAGCTCATTTCGATATAACTTTTGACGTGTTAGACCGATTTAAACAAAACTTATATCAATAGAAACCTTACCTTAGTACCTACTCGGAGAGCAAACAAACACGTTTTGCTGGACGAGGTGCTTGTAGTTCTAGAAATTCAGGAATGATTTTATGTTTATAATTTTCATATTTTTGTGAAATCTCACAGCGTGAATTGCAGCACCTCACTAGAATGTAGATTAAATGTGCTTTCCAATGAATATACTCTTGGTTGGTCCAAACAAAGTAAAAGCACTGATAATCCGGGTACAACATGACGGTGGACCACAAAAACAGATGAAATTTCAATTTGTAAAAAAATCGCGCAAAGTAGTGAAGTTTGAAAAATTCCAGTAAATTCAATTTTTGTTGCATCAAAAATCTAAAGACAGCAAAATGTTGGAATTTTAATACATTTTGTAGTCATATTTTTTTCAAAACTCTACCATCGCTCAAACAGTATTTACTAGCAATCGAATGAAAAGTAGGTTTTTTAGACCACTTTTTTAACTTTTTGTGACCATTTCATTAAAAAAAATTTAAAAAAATATTTCTTGTCTTCATGGTGTAGGCATTAACTTCAGCTTTCATATGCATAAGGCAAATTTTTTTGGACGTGTAACATATGAACTACAGCAGTTTTCGTGAGGCATGTTTTTTCAGATTTTTTTTCTTTCATGCTGAATAACGAGAAAACTAGTAACTTTAGCTGTATATAATGTTTTAAACATATTTTACTGACATTACAAGGTTTCTATTGATATAAGTTTTATATGAAGTTCATAATAATTCAAACGACTTAAATAGATTTTACTTTGGTGGTGTCAAAATGACACCAAAAGTCGGAAAAGGGAGTTTTTTGTCCAGGCTTCCAGGATTCGTCCATGAAAAAAGTAAAGATGCAATATTGAAGAACTTTTGAATTCATTTAGGGTCCCCGAAGAAATTTTTGTATTTTGAAGCTTTTGAAAAAAGTTACAAGCCTTCAAACTTGCAATGGTGTCAAAATGATACCCTAATGCGGATGAGGGTTAATCAATTTGATTATGAAATTTCAAACATAAGACCATTGAGAACCTTTGCTTTTCTTTATGATATTTATACAGTGAATTGCAACCGACAGGCTACGTTTTAGTGAGCAGCTTACAGAATACGATAACTTACCTGCCGTGCTTCCGGAAAGGGCGGCCATCGATGTGCGACAGTACTCTACGGCGGAAGCGTTGTTCCGGATAGCCATTTCACTGTAGGCGATGATTTCACCGGTTTTGGTTTCTCTTGTTTTCACTCTAGACGTTGCCATTGTAGCCTACCGAAACCGATTCGAAATGCACCACTTTTTCGCAGGTTTTTGGAGAAAAATTGAAAATTAAAACCAAATATTTTGATTGATAAGCTGGGTTGCCAGGTGCCCAGATTTGTCTGTAAAACCAAGACTTTTGACCCTTCGTCCAGATATTGGCCAGACACAGATTTTGCCCAGATTTTTACTGAGAGTGCCCAGATTTTACAGACTTTCAAAATTGACAGATAAAATCAATATTAATGTATCAGATTTGATATGTAAGATGGCAGATTAGACTAAAATCTGGCTTGTATTGTTTGGTATGACCAATCAATCATTAAACTTTTTTTTTTTTTAAATAAGATCGGCATGGAACGTGGTAGGAAATAGTGTTTGTTATAAAGTAACCCGAACATCATAGCACAAACACCCCCCCCCCCCCCCTCGCTCACACGATTCGCCAAATTTAATTTTTTGTTTACTACCAAATTTGTGATTTTCCTTATGCACAGACACACACAGACTTTTTTTCAAAATTGCCCAGATTTTTCATCCTCAACACCTGGCATCCCTGTTGATAAGCACGATTGATTGGCTGATGTCAAAATCAGAGGACAATTTTGTACACTGAAAAAAATAAATGAGAAAAATTAGAAAAATCATAACTTCGTACACGGTCTAAGAGCAAACGCACCAATAAGTGAGTATAAGATGCCCGGTTTTGCTCATTTCAGCGGACCGGTTTTGGGATACACACTCTTTCGTGCACCGGGCGGTAGCATAATTATTTTTAAATTTAGCATTGCACTGAGAAAACTTTTGAAGAAAATCTAAATTTAAATTAATACGTACCGAGTAAATTTTCGGAGTCGTCAGTTTTTTGCTCAAATTTCGATGAATGTTGGTCTTAAAAGGGCCTGGGGGTGTTGGCAGTTATTTGACGGGATAGCTGCTATCCGTATCGTGACGTCAAAGTCTACATCCTGGTTGAACATGCCATACAGAAGCAGCAAGGCCAAGCAGCTTCGAACACCAGCAATCGGGTCCGATGACGGATGCAGCAAGAACTTCCGAGCAGGATGTTTGCTTCGCTTGGCCTCGTCATCGTATCTATAGGACACCGCTTTCAACCGGTGTGGTGGTTGTAAAGCGTTGAGTTTTCCTTACGGTGTTTCCAATTCCGTGTCACCCGTTTGCTGGATTGTGATTAAAAACTTATTGAATTGTAGGACGACTTGATTGAATAAAATAAGTTCAGATAAGAATATATTTTCGAATTAAGCTCGATTTTGCTTTCAAAACGCCGGGCACTTATATTTCTAACAAATGGACCCGAAAAACAAAATTTAACAAACCAAACAATTCAACTAAAATTCAACTTTATTTGTTTATTATATTTATATTAAAATCATACTTTTCTAAAAAATCTTCAACTTCTTTTTCTATCCAACGTGCTGTATGAAATAATTGCTGCTCCGAAAAACTGGGTCCCATTAGTTGCAAACTTATTGGACCTCGTTCCGAAAGCCGAATCGGTAGGGACAGTACTGGAATGCCACCCATATCGGCCGGTTGGATACAAAAATCCTGCACAGCGCACTGGTCTCGATTATTATTACTCCGAGAAACTCCGAGTGACCATTTTTGGTCACAAATTACGATGCTTCAAGTTTGTTTATCTGAAATTGAGTGAGAAAGGAAAAAATGTTATCAAAATTCATAGGTAGAAAAAAAGTCAAAAACAGTATAAAATACAAAATAAATAACTCACCATCAGAACCAGCATTTACACTTTCTCGTTCAATTCCTGGAAAACCCCGAAAAAATGTAACGAAATTGCGAATTTAACTGCAGTTATTACAAAAAAAACCATCCACAATTTTAAGCTGATACATTTTTTTTCTTAAAATAAATATCAACAAACATCTACACGCTGCGACATCGTTTGTTTAATTCTGCTCAAAACGGTAGAATTTTTTCAGTGCATGTTTGCTCTCGCCCCTTTCTAGTGAGCAAATTTGGTGATTTTGTCGGTCCCGACGGCATCGGCCCTATTTTGCTCACCTTCATACTAACCCCCGGTGCGGTATGGAAGTGATTAAACTCGTGAGCATTTTCACTTTGCTCGCGATTGCTGCGGATGCCCTAAATAAAAAACTCAGCAGCAACTTTTTTGTATATGCAACTCGGACAAAAAGTGCAGGGACTTAATGTTAAGTTTAATGCATTAATTGCATTACATAATGCAGAACATTTTTATAATTATATTTTAGACTAATAAAAATTTCGATTCCTCGAATCGAAATCGAAATTTTCACTAACTTAAATATCGAAAACAATAATTTTTCAAAATTAATAAACATTAAACATTTTTATAGTTATATTTTGGGCTAATAAAAATTTCGATTCCTCGAATCGAAATCGAAATTTTCACAAACTTAAATATCAAAAACAATTATTTTTCAAAATTAACAAACATTATTAAATAATTTTAAATTAAATTAATTTTTTTTAAAGGTACTTAATTCGATACCTAGCCAACACTGAGAGAAATGGCTTCATAAAATCAATAGTTTTTTTCACATCTATTTTTTCGAAACATGCATCACTTCAATGACTGCTTAATAGAATCCAAAAAAATCTATTATAGAAAAAAAATGTAGAAAATTTCACCCAAACTATTATCAAAATCGGTGAGTTTGTTCGATGGATTCAGTTATAGGAGCAGTGTGAAAAGTGTAAAATTAGTTTTCTTGATAAGTAAAATGAGAAATTCATTTTATTCAAGTGTAGCGAATATAAACATTCAAACAAATTTGGGCCATCCAAATATTACGTCATCCAATTTTTTATCATTTTGAACCCCGCTTTTCCCCTACGTAACACATTCTTATCTAAAAAACGTCAAGGAATATAAATCAAGCGTGAGTTTTCAAAAGGACGTATGTCGCAAAAGTAAACAAATTGAGTTACTGTTTGCACGGTATAGTAAATTTTATTTTCTTCTGTATGAATTAACTGTTTGTACAAAAAAAAATAATATGCCGTTAGCTAAAAAAATATACAAACGACCTATGTCATCTTTTCTCAGTGTTTTCGAAATTCTTCTTTACACCTCTTTTTGGTAAAACGACGCATCTGTCAAAACAAATAATATCGCACACACAGCAGATAGGATCGCAGCAAACCGTCGTATTCGTCAAATCAGATACGTCGGTTTTTTCACATCATTGCAGATGCGTCAGTTTTAAAATAATTATTATTTTAAAACTGACGCATCTGCAATGATGTGAAATGAAAACAATTGAATGTGATAATGAAAACAATTTGTCCAAGCGACGAATCATAAAGGGTGTATGTAAATATTAAACTGTCACAACGACGAATCATTATGGCGTATGTGAAAAAAAACTCAACAATACGGTGTAAAATATTTTTTTTAACAAATTCACTAGGAAACAGCAAAAAATCCAGTATGCTCAAACCTATAATTAAAACATTATTGTTTTTCCTACAACTGCCATGATAAAACTTGATTCTAGATCAAACAGCTTTAAATAGCATTTATTTATATTAACATAATTTTGTCCCTCCTTTTTCTCAGATTTTGTCTGATGTTACATACGTCCTTTTGAAAACTCACGCTTGAAATATTGAAAAATATTTAAACGTTTAAAAATGTTACGTAATATTTGAATGATCCCTTTGGAAAGTGAAAAGTGAACTTTGTGAACTTTATTTACAAAAAATCGTGCTGCTGCTTGTCGCCTTTAATCTCCAAAACTAACAAGTTTTAAATTACATTCTCGAAAACATCATCCAAGCTGGCTCACATACAGTACACCGATGGGTTGGTACGGGAGTATATCCTGTTCCGAGGCTTTTCGGGAGCGCTCAAATCGTTCGATGCTGAGCTGAAGAACGACAAGGATAAAAGCTTCCGAGTGGACAAGCTGATCGACCAGCTGATGCAGCAGATTCAGTCGCACGATCTGCAGGGCTTGAGGGATCTATGGTCTCATCTGAACAATCACCTCTTTCGCAATCTGGAGCACAGCTACACTTCTGGTAAGTAGTGTCGCTGAATGTGTGCAGGTTGTTTAATCTTTTTTTCTCTTATCAGCGGTCAATAAATTAGAGCAGTCGATGTTGAAACTTTACCTAGTGATCGCGTACATGTCTAATAAACAGGAAAAAGTTAATGACTTTTTTACCAAAATGGCTCCGGAATTGGTAAACCAGAGCGAATGGAAGGAATGGTTCTGTAAGTTTTCTTTTGTCAATCAGGAATGATTATTGTTAAATTTTATAATCCTAAATTTTAGATTTCCCATTCTGCAAGAACCCGGAGGAGCATTCCGCGTTCGCCGTTTGCTTCACCAAGCAGTGGCAAGATACCCTGCTTATCTCGCTTCATAACTTCCTGTCGACCATTTACCAATGCATGCCCCAGCCAACGATTTCTAAGGTTGAAGCCGAGAGTAGTCTGCTGCGCAAGCTACAGGAAGAAAACGGGCAACTTCGGGCCAAGCTGCAAAGTATCCAACAACAGCAAGCTGGCTCCAGTTCCACCGGACCGAGTGCTAGCCATCATCAGTCACGTTTGTCGAGCTTCTCTTCGGATGGCAAGATTCGGTTCGGCAGTAGGGGCTCGGCAGCGAATCCACAATCGCTGAACGATATCGTTCCGTTCGACATTCCTCCGCCGGCACATATTGTCGATGATTTCTACATCATTGCCCAGGAATCGAACAACATTGGCAATGCGGCCGAATCGCAAGCCCGTGGATTGAAATCGTTGATCAAAAACATAAGCTCCGGGGGCAGCCCGGTGCTGGGCCGCAAGGATACGGCATCGGAGCGCAACAAACGGCGCTCCGGGAGCGTGGGTAGCCGCAGCAACTGGATACATAGTTAAGAAGCTAGGTTATTTGGTATAACTGGTAATGTTTGTTTATGGTTTTTCTGTTTTTTGAGCGGTTTACTATTTAATGTCCTATATGTTATATGATCTCACAATCTACGAATATGCTTACATAGAAAAAAATAAACGGATGTATATGGTTATAAAATGTAACTTTCGAAAAATAAGTTTTATTTCCCTGTATCATGAATTTTTGCTAGAATAAACTTTTCGTTAATATGGTAATCCTCGATTCTTCGACAGATCTCCATTGATTCAAATTGTTTGCTTCCTAACTGCATTATTAATTTTGAAGTAGTTTTTGTTTAAACTGGCTTTAATGCTCAGCTGTACGTTGTACAACATTCAGATGTTGTACAGATAAAGAACACGGAACCTTCAGTGTTTTTTCGTATTTTAGTATACTGAAATCTTCGACTCTTCTTGTATTGTAACTGTGTGTATCGATTCCTCACATTACATACATTGTTTTCTATGTTTCATATGAATCTGGTGAATACTTGCCGCTTCATTTGGGTAATATTGATGCGCAGGAAGCAATTACACACTTCCTTATGGACATTTTATTTATTTTCTTAACTATGTAAGTATATTTCCATTGAAACTCATTTTGCGTGACGTGTTAAGCTTGGTTCTTGGAGCTCGTTTGAACTCACGTTTTTTGTCTTAAGCACTTGAAGTAGTCATACTACTGAAATTTGGCGAATCACGTTCCGTGACTTACTAAATAATGTACTTTATTTAGGATTTTTCGAAGGTAATGACATGGGTTTTTCTCACATAAGTCAAATAGGACTACATTATCGTTAATACTTAGACAGATATACTTGATTGTATTTAGTTAATAAGAATGGCCACTTTTATTTATTTATTTATTTAAATAAATAAAAAAAAGTGTAGCCTACACTTTCGAAATGATCAAATACAAGTACAGCAATTTTACTGGAATTAGCAGAACTGTAAATTTGCACAAACATGATCCGTAGGGGTAGCGACGATTGCGGCCCTCCTCTTACTAAACCAAAGTTAGGATAAATACCCCCGGCACATAGAAACTTTATAATTGAAATGCCTTAATAAAACCATTTGTAAATTTAAAAATAATAATTACCATAATAGTATTTTTTGTAGTTTTTCATAATTTAACGAACTGCAGTACACTTATCATAGTATAGGAAGAATGAAACATGATAAATCTCACTCGCTCCAAGTCAAAATTATTTATTAGCTTACCAGAAGGTCACATGCCAAGTTTCAGGAAGATCTGACCATAGGAAGGGGTTGCTTGAGTCTCAAACGTGAATAAAATTTTAAGGTTTTCTGCCCGGGAGGAACAAAAAATACTGGTTTTTCATCAATAACTTTTTTCATCACTAGCCGATTGTTTTTTATGGTTGATTTTCTAAAAGCCTAAGTTGAGACAAATATTTCACCCGAAGACTGCAACACGATTGGACTTGAAGTAAAAAAGTTATTGCAGTTCGAAGGTCGCAAATTTTGTTCAACACGCAATGAGTACTTTTTACGCATTGCGTTTTATACGAGAATTTTCGACCAAAACACAATCTTTGAACCGCAATAACTTTCTTGTTTTAAATCCAATCGAGTTACAGTCTTCGGGCGAAATATTTGTCTCAACTTAGGCTTTGAGAAAATCAACCATAAAAAAACAATCAGCTAGTGATGAAAGAAGTTCTTGGTGAAAAACCAGTATTTTTCGTTCCTTCCGGGCAAAATACCTCAAAATGTTATTCACGTTTGAGACTCAAGCAACCACTCCCTATGGTCAGATCTTCCTGAAACTTGGCATGTGACCTTCTGGTAAGCTAATAAATAATTTTGACTTGGAGCGAGTGAGATTTATCATGTTTCATTCTTCCTATACTATGATAAGTGTACTGCAGTTCGTTAAATTATGAAAAACTACAAAAAATACTATTATGGTAAAGTAGCCATAACTTCTTCAATTTTCAACCGATTTTGATAAATAACCACTTGAAATCTTTGTTTTAAATTGTCATTTAAGCGCAAAAAAAAATCAGAATTTATAAATGCTACCATTGAGTCTAAAACTTTCGTTGAAACAAAATTTTATCTAAAAAAGTGCGTTTTTTATAACTTTTATTCTCATAAAGTCACTAATATCAACAATACTGTTAGTCAAACGCAAAAACAGTGTTCAGATGATCGACAGAAAATTTATTCACCTTCAATATGCAAAAGAGGGATTTCAAATTACTGTTGTGCCGTCCGAGATATTATAATGTAAGTACAAGAACTTTTTTAATTTTTCCGAAATTTCATAATTGGAGCATAACTCAAAAACGGTTCTACAGAGATTTTTTTGAATTTCATTTTTGGATTCAGCGCCCGATTTCACATTAGAAATGACCTTCAGTTTACTTAGTTCAAAAATGCTGTAAACTAGTGTAATTGTTTGTTTGTTTGTTGTTGAATTATAGACAAAAAATAATAATTAATAATCGTAGGGGTAAAATCATTTTCAACTTGGTATCTGGGTAAGTCAATGCAATTTTTTATTTTCAGCATAGTTTTATGTGTATGGGTCGAGATTGGACCAATCAATTCGAAAAAAAAAGATGTAACTACCATCAAGACGCCATTCACCGCCCAGACCCCATTTACCGCCCAAAATCACCCTTTTGTATGTATTTTGAAAAAACTGGGATTTTTCCTCCAAATATAAGACCTGTGTTGTGTGTCAGCATCATTGCTTGACCATTTCACTGAAAAAACTTCACTTAATTATGCTAACTATAGCCAGAAATAAAATATTTTGTTTTTCGTTTCCGGTCAAATTATTGAATTCGACGCCTGTTAGCGAACTAAGCATTACTGTACTCCTAGGGCAAAAAGGGTTTTTGTTTACTAGATAGTACCTATTGGACCTAAAATCGACTTGAAACGATAGTTTTATTTCCGTAGAATAGATTTGCATCAAAAAATTTTCGATTTTTTCAATAGTTGTTGTTTTTTGAAGCGTTTAGTGATGGGCGGTAATTGGTGTATAAAAAAAAGTGTGGGTTCCTAATGACCGGTCACGCACAATTTCTTTGTTTTTAACGCATATATTGTGTCAAATGTGTAAATTGTAAGAAGCATTTAGTTTGATTATGTTAGAAAATGATGTTTTATCGCTGAAAGTAACCGGCTACTTGAGGTTGTTTGCCGAGAATCATCATTTTGTCAGACAACGCACTTTGTTAAAATTCGTACTAAATTTGCAGAAAAAATTTCACAAAATGTATTCTCTAAAGAGCCAAAATATGGTTTTGACAGCTCGTTGTATGGAAAATACTAAAAAGAACAGTTTCCGTGTTGTTTAGATAGTTTTTCCTTAAGAAAACATGATCGATACCCGAAAAAGTCGAGTGGGCGGTAATAGGGCCAGTTGAACACCCCTAGGTTTAGTTAATTATTTTGAAAAGCGTACATTTTTCGCATTCCACTAATTTTTTTTATTTTAAGTAGAGCAGTTTTGGGATGTATTGAAAAAGAAAGCGAAAAAAAATCAGCCGTCGTTTTTTTATTACACATGTTTGAAGTTGAAAAACCGCTTAACTGGGCGGTGAATGGCGTCTTGATGGTAATTGCATTTAAGATCGGAAACTTCTTCTCAATTCTAACCACTGTTACGGTTTTAAGAATAAGTCCATAAAGTAATTCATGCTGGTATAGAAATAGAGCACTTCTGATAATTAATGAAATGTGAAGTATTTGTAACTACCAAAAAAACAAACTGCAGCGTTCTGTTCTTTCAGCAAATGAACATATTTAGATTCCATTGGAAGCAAAAAAAACCGCAGATAATTTGATTGAACTCAAGAAAAAAATATGTTTCAAGGAACATAAAAATTAAACCTGTCAGTGAATGTCCTGTTCAAAACCGTCCGTAGTCGAAGCGTTCCGAGCCGGCCGGCCTGTATCGATCCTGGTTCTGGCCCGTCTGGTAGCCGCCCTGATCATTCCGATGATGCTGTCGTGGTGCGTTTCGGTACGAATTCATACCCAAGGAAGATCGCTTGCTACTATCGTTGTTGTTCGTCCCCCAAGCATCGTTCCGTCCTTCGAAGTTATTGCTCCTGGTAATTTCATGATCCGGCCTAGAGCTTCGAAAACCGTGACCATTGTTTTTATTGTAACGATTGTTATCTGGATAGCGGTTATTGGTTTGATCAACGTTGCGATTATTCCTACTCATCTGTTCCTGGTGACGATTGTCCGCCATATCCGGGTAGCGTTGGTTCATTGAGTTGGAGTTGGTCATGTTGTTTCGGTTGCCGTTGTCCAAGTTATTAGAGTAATGGGACCTGGAGGTACCGGCGTACGCTTCCGCTGCGTAACTGCCACGATTGCCACCTGAGTTTATATTCGCGTTAGAATCCTGATAGCGATGATCTGATGGTATGTTATGTTCATAATTTGGCTCCCGGTAGAATTCATCTTTGATATATTGTTGTCTTTGATGAGATGGGGTCCTATCAACGGGAACGTTGCCCGCAGCCGCCAATCCGAAAGCATCCGGTCTGTAACAAAATAGAGTTTAAATTTAAGTGCAATTGTGTTTTTTTTATCCAAAGTTCATACCTGGTAGAATTGACCGACATCCCTGATACATCAAAGTTCTGCAAATTATGGCCAGAAAATCCTTCTCGGTCATCTCTAAATCGATTCACATTGGAATTCACATTCTTCATCAGCTGCCGCTTCGCCTCTTCAATTCTAAAATATAAGCGTTTTGAATCGTTTAGTTTAAGTACGATTAGAGTGCAGGGAAGGGTCAGATAAAGTCATAGGAGTTCTTTCATGTTTGATCGCAGTACTTTCAGGTGTGATGTGGTAACTGGCGTGGCTTGGCGTTATTTTATGCTTTCATCCTGAACATAATTTAGGAGTAAATTGACGCAATTCTGTAAAGGCAACATGTGTGGACGGTGTGGACCGCATTTTAATGCTACGAATAACACTGTGGCGAAGAGAAATGCCAGAAAACTTATATAGTCCATCTCTTCGAAGCATGGTGAGAGGCATTCTCGTGCAAGGAATTTCGCGATATTTTCTGGTCTCATATAATTATAATAACTACTGAAGTGACAAAAATTATCTATTTTATCGTCGCTACTTTTCCTCAATCTCGGCAGTTTCGTGACATTACGGCCAACGCTTAGACTGCAGGGCTTCAAGTCATCGGGTTCTTGACACCCGAATAACCCGAATGGTGGTACCATAAACACCCGAACGTCAGATCTCTTTACGAACGGAAATCTCAACATTCAACTCAAAAGCCACTTTTTCAGAGTCAGTTGAAAAGATCCAATCCTATAGGCAACGAACATTTCTAGTCTGTTGTCAAGGTAAAAAAAAATTGGACAACAACCTATTGGCAACACATCGGGTCTTAAACGTTACCTTTTTACGGGACGAATACTGCACATTTAATAACAAATAATTATACTAACGTCTACGTACTTTCTTTGCTGCTTCAGAAGCTCGCTCCGTTCTTCCTCGATTTTGGCGCGATGTTCCATTTCAAAACGTTGCAGGTCGGCTTGTTCCTGAAGGATACGCGCCCGTTCCCGGGCCAGCTCTTCGCGTTCCTGCTGCAGCCGTTCCTCTTCCTCATAAAGAAGATTTAATTGAGTGTTCTGTAATTCATCAGACTGGTTTCTACGATTCTCATCACCTCGATCGCGTGATCTGTTACCCCCCTGATAACCACGATCACTCGACCCTTCTTGATTGTTTGGAACGTCAAACTCTTGCTCATCGTCCTCGTCTGTTTCATCTGCTGTTGAATCAAATTGTCCTTTTCCGGGCGAATTTTGTACACCACCTTGTAGATTTGCTTGAGAAATACGTTCGACTTTAATTCGATGCCCAAGTAATTGCGTCCCATTCAGCTTGGCAATACAGTCGGCTGCCATTTTATTATTTGCCATCGTCACCCGACCGTAGGTGTTGGGTTGCGGTTCGGAAGTCATTTGCATCACTTCCACACCGAGAACACGGCCGTGTGCTTCGAAAGCAGTTTTTAAAATACGGCCATCAGTCTGCAGTCCTAAACCGGACACCCACAGGTTTCGAAGGAGTTTCCGTTCTGCTCTGCTCCCTCTTTTATTCTTATTCTCTGGAAAGGTATAAATCATGCAATCAAACGATTAATTTCTTTTCATGTTTCCGTGTGAATTTTTCGTATTTAAAAAAAGTCAACTTAATCATTTGATCAATGAAAAGCAAGTTAGGTAGATAACCTTCATATTTTATTTGCTGGAGAAATATCTTGCTTGCAGATCGATATTTCGCTGATAACGTTCAGTAACCCAATGTACGTGGCAAAGACAGAGAACTTATTCGTTTGGTTTATAGGTATCTTCTGTTTGAATGATAATACATTAAAACCGTTCTGTTAGCAACAAAGCAAAAAACTTACCTCGCCTTTTCATCGAACGGTTATTGTTGATTTGCGGATTGTTGTACTTTGCAGAGGTTTGCTGTAAAATACAAAGTTATCATGTAAATCAAATTGAAAGCATAACTGTTTGTTAGTTACTATTTTCAACGAAAAAAAATCTGCTGATTGTCAAGTAGCTTTTGTGGAATAGAAAATAAAACAAAAGGCATAGTGCATCAGATAAGCTGTAATTTTACGTTCTTATGAAGAGCTGAAAAGAATGCTATTCAGCATTCTATCGAGGTGATAGCAACAATACACAGTCCTGACGTTTTCAAATACATCGTTTGAGGGTTTTCAAAGAATTTCAAAGAATGCGACTGATTAATTATTTGCACAATTACAGCCCTCAATAACCCATAGATCATAATCATCATCATAGCGTCCGTGTTGCATTATGTTGTAAACTGAGGTAGCACGGATACAAGAGAATAAATAACACGTAGTTACTTAACAGTACATATTAAAATAACGTTTATATTTGCAGAACCAAACATAAAGTGAATGGTTGGTTGTTGTTTTCAACCCGCTGGTTGCCGCGTCGATCAGCTGACATAAAGGATGCCAGCAATGAGCCCAGCGGTCTTGTTTGGCTGCCACCGTCCGCACTCAGTTCACTACCGGTGCAAAACTGAGCGCATAAATGAACACAAGACAGCAAAACGTGCACAACTGGTGCAAAACTGAACCAAAACGAATACGGTAGAAACAAGTAAAAAAGTAGGTTGCTGCATTACGGAAACTTTTCATCTTAAAATGGCTTATAGGGTACCTTGTCGTTTTGGCTATCTTGCACGTTAGGTATACAGAAGCTTACAGAAGGAATAAAGATTCGATCATTTCGTACTTGTACTTCTACTCACCCGGATAAGGACGTTCTTGAAAGTATTTCCAACTCTGATGTCGAATTCTTGATCCATAAGTTCGTTAAATTTTTTGCGTTCCTCTATCGCTTGCTGGGATTCATTAGAACGGTCATGGAACAGTAGACGCCATTTATAGCTGAGTCGCTTAATCTGGCTAACGATCTTAGGCCTAGATCTAATCGGGCTACGCTCACGATCCCATATTGCTTTCAACTTATCCGTCACCACCTTCTGGGCAACCCGCTGGGCCGTGAGGTGTCCCGTATTTTTGTCGACTTCTCTTATGTGGAACTGCAGAACTTGAAGCACTTCGCGAGCTGTTGGTAAAGAATTTCCCTGGAAATCTCGCTTGGCCGGTCCAATCAACCAAAGATCCTTTGGATTATCCATTTTCACAAAGAAAAACTTATAATTTTATGTTGAGACTGAATTTTTCGATTAATCGATAGAATTTGTTTTCATCGGCAAACGACAACCGAAAATTACTCATAAGCCGTAGAAAATTTAAGCAATACACGCAGAAAATGTAGTACATATTCATAAAAATATTATTACGCTTTAGAATAAGGTGGTCCAAAATTTGGCAAAGCGTATAATACAGGGAGGTGACATCTAGTTCTTCTTTCGAACAAGAATCTTTTTCTTTTTTTCTATGCATCGGGAGAGACGTTTATGGTGTTTTCCTCTCAAAGCAGTACGAAGTCTCAAAAGTCAAAATTTCAGCCAATGAGGAATCAGAATGATTGATGTGTTAGTGTGCTATCAACCATACTTCTCTAGCATTTGACATTTAGTTCGGGTCCTTGACAGCAAAATGTCAGGTTTGTTATGGGCCCACAAAATCACGGGCCCTTAATTTTGATGGTTGTCAAATTCAATGACAAAGGATAGGGATGCCATCTCCCTGGTATAGAGTTGTTTTTGACATTTCTTACGCACACTTGCTGAGCGTGTGCAGATGAGACGGGACAATTAACCTCAAAAACTCTCGGTACAAAAAATGGGCAGCCGGTCGACACACATGGTCGTTTTTGAGGTTAATTGTCCCAAAACTGAAAAGTGTTGGTGAAACAACCAGCAAAAAATTACAAACACTACCAGCGGCAAATAGGACTATAATATGTATAATATAGACGGGGATGGAGGAGACGAAATGTTGACAGCCGGTGTTATCCGCATGATTTTGAATAATATCATGGAGATTGCAGGTTCGAGTCCTGTCGGTGAGTCGTTGTCATGTTTCTCTAATTCTTTCTATCACCTACGAAAATGTGATTATTTTCAGGTACAAAGATGTACCAAGCGATTTCATAACATCAGTATTGACTTCAAAAGAGTTTTAATAGCGATAATTCTAGTGAAACAAAATTTGTTACCTGCTCACAGGTCGGTGCATGATTTAATTCCGACCAAAGCAACCGTATATCTACGATCCATTATACCATTTCAACCCCCAACTGTTTTTAGAACTGGTTTAAGGATTGGTCCAAAAATTCAGGAGCTTTGGACACAATTTGACGCAGTTTTTTTAACGAACACAAAGACATTGGCTGATATGAATAAAGCTCTAGTAATTGCTTTTGCTATTTTCGAGCAGTTTTGTGAGTCAAATACTTCGAATGGCATGCATATTTTTAATCCGGAGCAGGTTGAAAGTAAATGTTTTTCTCTTCTTTTTCATATCTAGTCAAGAAAATGCTTTCAAATTTAGCCATTCTAAAGTTCGAGCTAAGTAAAAGCTATCGAAGTAATTGCTTTTTTCTTATTCATACCACCTATTATCTCAATGAAACATGAAGTTTCTTCGAAGATATTCCTGCGGACACTCTCCGATGATATGATGATGGCTAGCATAAATACAAATTTTTGTATTTTTATCACTGATGGTGTTTTAAGTGTGAGAAGTTAGAGAAGATGCACTTTTTTATTAAGCTCAGTTGGTGATAATTTCTAATAATTTTTATGTTTTTTTTTTAGAGAAGGATTTCTTTCAAGATTCAGAAGAACTTAAACAACATAAATGTTTGTTGTGCTTACTAAAAGCTATTTTATTGCGGTACATCATTTTTTGAACGGTTTTGAAAAGTAAATAGTATGAGATTCAAATCTTTGATTTCAAGGCCTTCATGCGTATTGTAAACTGCACTTGCGTGATAATAATAAATAAGGTTTCATTTTAAATTGTTTCATATTCTTAAATTGAATGTTGTGCAGAAAAGAGGATAAGGACTTCCTTTATCAACATTCCAATACACCGTACAACCATTACTCGTACTAACATAATACCATAATACTTTGAAATTTGATCGATAAACCTGTGTACCCGGACCAATTTTTTTTTTCTACGGGGTTTTCATCCTCTGGGATGATTCATCCCTATACCCGGACCAATCTCATAATCGAACTCATTAGAAACAGCTTATAAACATATAGGCTTCGTTTTTTCAAGGTCCTTGATTCACTGTCATGAAATAAATGCCTTTAGTTTAGGTTACTACACATCTTAAATTGTTAACACATTGTAATAATTTTTCTTCATTATAGTTTCGACACAATGAAAGCTTAATTCTATGCGGCCACGTATTTCCTTTATATGTGCGGGGTCCAATTAGGCGTCGCCAACAAGAGCACACAAAGCACGCTTGTAGTCACCAGAACATTCGCCCTGAAATTGGTAGAAATAATAATTTGAGTATGCGGAATTGTGACATTGCCTATTATAACAGATTATAACTATAAAACATTGCAATGTTAACCTTAGGTTATAAATAGAATACGATAAAAAATCATGCCAATGACTCCAACTCGATTGTGGATATTATTTCTGAACCATTCTTCTACGAATTTATTATACCGTTTTACACTCAATAAATATTTTTGTTAAAAAAAAAGATTCAATTTAGGTGTCTAAAACACGTGATACAAAACGCATGTTTTTATCAACTTTAGCCCAATTAATCTTCAAAGCTAATAATTCATATATAGATACTTATTTTGGAAACTGATAATTAAAAACTTTTAGAAATACATAGGTATTTATAATATTTTGCCTAAATGGGAATGCCAAAAACTCGTTGTTAGTGAAAACAAAACACATAATAAATACAGTTTTAAATTTACCTCCTGTCAATGGACGAGAGGCGGCAAGCATCCACGTTTCGAGTGGATTTCAATGTTGGTATTCACAGCACATCCAATTGTTAGATGATTCAAGACGAGAAATGAGAACATTGATAAACAATTAAAAAGAGATTTGAAATAAATAAACAAGATAAA
Source organism: Uranotaenia lowii (assembly GCF_029784155.1). Lineage (NCBI taxonomy): Eukaryota > Metazoa > Arthropoda > Insecta > Diptera > Culicidae > Uranotaenia > Uranotaenia lowii. The sequence continues at coordinate 165,530,987 of NC_073691.1, read as the reverse complement.
ACGCAAGACGTTTACGGATTTTGTGAGCCATTGGAATACATTCTAGACTAAATGTATAAAGACAAACCACTCACCCTAACGGCACTGACCAACGTTTTGTTATACAGTTGTTCGTATTCATCCTTGATGTTCTGCAAGTCGATTTCCGACCTGGAAACAATAATCCGAATCAAGCTGGCATCATCCGTACCAGCGCCGTCCATTGCTTTGTGCAGTCTCTTTGCGAAGTAATGCGGAGCCATTTGAACGCATTCCACAATAGCGCTCAGAGCATCCAATAATTCTCCACTAAGTTCGTCCTTCAATGCTTGTTCAATGGTTCTTCCAGAGAGCTTCTTGTACTCTTCGAATAAAATCTCCAACTGATCGAAACTGGCATGAGCCAAGATTTTGTAAAATACTTCTTCATCGGTTCCGAGCTTGCCTTCGCCGGCATTGTACAGTTGGTTGGCCTGTTCCTTGGCCAGCTCCTCATCAACCGTTCCCTGGGGATCGCGAGCACCAACTATAATCATAGTCAACAGTCGACGGAAGCTTCCGTCGGTTTCGCTGCACAAATGCTCGGCCAAAGGTCGATTGTACATCTCCTCGTAACAGTCGACAATTTTCTTAACCTCCTCGTTCGTTTGGGGGCACAAGATCTCGATCAGTGCATCCTCATTCGTTCCCATGCCGTCCATGGCTTTGTGCAGCTGCTTGCAAAGGTATTTTTCCGCTGGCACCATAAGAGCTACGATAACATCCTCGAATTTTCCGCCCAGTTCCGATTTGAGATCCTCAATCAGATCCTGTCAACAATAAAGAAAACAAATGGAGTCTTTGCTGTCGTTCGTATTTCGGCACACGTTTACGGTGCGTATGTAACTCAACTCCCTTTAAAAATACGTCGGGTAGGTGGTACTTTGTATGATTGATAATAAATGTTTTATCGATATGTATCCACTTCTCGATCTAATTATAAGTTTTTGACAAATTTAGGTTTATAAAAGATTAAACATTTGATATTTTTGATACTTTTTTGTTGATAGATAAATTCGAATGACGAAATGTGACTAAACAGCGCTCATTGTAATGGAATGGCATTGAAAACTGTGATTACATGACTCATTCGCTCAAATCCATGCGACGCATCAGCGCTAACTCTATTTTCATACAAGAGTAAACATATAGCTACTCACATGAATTTGCAAATAAACGACGCCATCGCATTACATCTTACGGCCACGCGGTTCCACTCCGCCTGTCTGTGCCGAAACATAAATTCCGTTCAGCACCCTTCCCATATAACGAGTATTATTGATGGTAGGGAGCGTTAGCACTAGCTACGGCTCAGCATATTACGTGTGATAGGTAGGGGAGCTGGGGGCATAATGGCCACCTTAAGGAAAACGGTTATTTCTAGAGTTTTTTTTGATTAGGTCGTATGAGCCACTGAACATGTTTTGAGAAAATCGATGTTCAAGTTCTGAACCACATTTTCAATTCTCATTTTATGAATGCTTGTCCAGTTCATGTGTAAATTTATAAGTCAACGTAAAAATGGACACAGAACATGACGACATGATAGAAATTGATGTTATTTCACTTTTAATCAATGAAGATGTACTTACGACCTAATGCATTTATCATTTGGCGCATACGTCCTTTGGTCACTCGATAAGTTTGATTCCAAAAACCGATTCGATTGCCTTCAATTTTCAATCATTCATTCGGATTAGATTGATGGAATACTATAAACAAAAAAAATCCTTCAACCTAAACGCGGAAATTATCCTTTCAAGGGAGCCTGATATTTTTGCTTTCTGGATGTGGTCTTTGGGAATCCACTTGGACATTTCCGGGAACAAACTGAGGCTCCCTTGGCCGATCGAGGGATGTAAGAAGCATCCATAACCTTCAACTATTTCGGCTGCCTCTGTAATGACAAAAAAACTACTATGGCTATTCACAAAGTGAAAATTGCTATTTATTGTACTCACTGTTGTGTCCAACTGGGCACACTGCCTTAAAACAGAGAAGATCGAAAAAAGAAGAATAAACAGAGAGGTGATGCAGGGCATTGCCTTTTGATAACTCTGATCATCAACAAGTGTTTTTTTACTTATCCTAATTCGGAAGATCTTAAATATTTCAACTGGCGACGAGGAAAAATCTAAGTCTAGTGACTCCGTATGTGGTGGATTATTTTTTTTGCGAAGTTTAACAGCAACTGCTGTTCGGAAAAAGTGAAACTAATTAAGTGAAGCTAATTGGCGATATTTTTTTTGGAATTCACCTCACAGAAGCAGTAAGTAGGAAAATTCCTAAGTGTGAAAAAGTGTTTAAAGAATCAAGCAATTGCTTACATCATTACTGCTGATTGGCGAAGTATAAAAATCAAATTTTAACGACGGAAAAGCTGTGTATTTTAATCAAAAATTGGTGAAAATAAGAAAGAGTTAACTCCATTTTGAATCCTTTTACGATTACAATTGTAACGAAAAGAATGTGTTGATCGAATTGTACCATTGTGAAAGAACAATAAGTTTCAGAAATTTTAGTTTCATCTTATTACATCTTATTATTTTTTGGTTTCGTTTTAGATCTGCGGTGTAGAGGTAACTCACTTGCTTACCAGGAAAGTGCTGGAGAGTGAGTTGCAAGCATTCATCTGAACTCGAGTGTCCATCCAAGTGGAGGAGTTCATCTATTCAAGAGTTCCTTGTGGTTGAGTGAGAGCCGTTGAGAATAGTTCGACGATACGCGGGAGAAAATTAAGGGTTTGTTTACAAACCAAAAGGAGTGCTTTTGTGCTGAGTGGCCAACGGTGCGTCCAGTGGTGTATTTTGCAGGCACTATTATTGATATTAATTTATCCTGCTCAAAGGTAAGCCGCTTAATTTTCATTTTTTTGAAGATTTTTTTTGAATTTCATTGCATTCAGTCGATTTATTGAACAAAACTCTGTTATAAAATTTAGACAATGACTGAATCGCGACAAACTTTGAGTTCTAATTTGGCAACCTCGATAGAACCTTACAGACGAGGAACGTCTTTCTCGGATTGGGTTGAAAGATTGGGGTATTGCTTTATGATTAATAAAATCTCGGATGAAGATAAAAAAGCTCATTTTATAACTTTAGCTGGACCTTACATCTTTACTGAATTAAAGCTACTTTTTCCGGGGCCGGGTGCTTTGACGGAGGCTCGTTATGAGCAAATAGTAACTGCATTAAAAACGCGAATCGATAAAGTTGACGATGAAGTATCACAACGTTTGGCATTCAGCGGTCGTTTCCAAGAGCCCGGTGAATCAGCCGAGGATTATCTTTTATCCCTTAAATTGATGGCTGAATTTTGTAATTTTGAAGGTAAAGAAAAGACAATTCGCGATCGGCTATTATTTGGGGTAACAGACATTCCTTTAAAACAATTACTCATCAAAGAGCCGGTTTTAACATTGAGTGTAGCAGAAAAGATCATTGCGGGTTACGAATTAGCCAGAAAACATACAAAAATGATGGAGCAAAGTCAAGCTCAAACAGCTGCAGTTGGAGTAGTCGGGGCCATGCGTGTACCTATTAAAAGCCGGTTAGGTGTTAGACCAACGCGTGAACCTTATCGCTCAGATAGAAATTACGGGCATAGTTCTAACAATTTTAAGCGACGGTATGATCAACCAATTGATAAAAAACGATTTTCGGGACAACGCAGACCAGATTATGACCGTATTACCTGTACATATTGTAACAGAAAGGGACATCTGGTACACAAATGCTTCGAATTGAAAAACGCGAAAAGGGATGCGGTAAAATATGCGGATGCTGTAGAACCGGAAAAATTGAGATCATCTACGGATAAACAATTGAGCGAGATGCTAAACCGTTTGAGAGCTGCGAAATCTGACTCGGATAGTGACTCGGATACAGGTGATCTTCAATGCTTAAATGTGACGTCCATTAATAGAGTTAATGATCCTTGTTTGGTAAATGTCCTTATAGAAGGGAAAAATATGCAAATGGAAATAGATTGTGGGTCGTCGGTGTCGGTAATTGGGAAAAAGCAATATTATGGGTTATTTTCTGTTCCTTTAAAGAAATCATCTAAACAGCTTATAGTTGTAAACGGTGGAAAACTTTTGATTGAAGGGGAAGCTACAGTGAACGTACAATACATGGGTATATTAGCTAAATTGAAATTAGTAGTACTTAATTGCAGCAACAATTTCTTGCCTCTTTTAGGTAGATCATGGTTGGATATTTTCATACCTAATTGGAGAGAAACATTTACTAGTAAAATTACTATTCAAAGAGTGATACAAGAAGATAGGGATAAAATTATATCAGATTTGAAACAAAAATTTAGCAACGTGTTCATTAAGGATTTTTCCACTCCCATAAAAGGGTTCGAAGCTGATCTCGTATTAAAATCTGACAACCCTATTTTCAAAAAAGCCTATGAAGTTCCATACAGGCTAAGAGAAAAAGTTGGACAATATTTGGATAAATTAGAAAAAGAAAAAGTAATAACACCTATAAAAACTAGCCAATGGGCATCTCCAATAGTAATTGTTATGAAAAAGAATAACCAAATAAGGTTAGTTATTGACTGTAAAGTGTCGATCAATAAAGTATTGATTCCACATTCTTATCCTCTACCAACTGCACAGGACTTATTTGCTAAATTGGCGGGTTCTAAATTTTTTTGTACGTTGGATTTAGAAGGAGCATACACCCAACTATCCTTATCAAAAAAATCAAGAAAATTCATGGTTATCAATACACACAAAGGTTTATTTGAATATAACAGACTACCTCAAGGAACATCTTCCAGTAGTTCGATTTTCCAAGAAATTATGGAAAAAATCTTAGCAGGAATTGAAGGTGTGTTTGTTTATTTGGACGACGTTTTGATAAGCGGTTCTAGCCTCGAAGTATGCAAACAGAAACTGTTTTTGGTTTTAGACAAGCTGAACGAAGCTAATGTGAAAGTCAATTGGGAAAAATGTAAATTTCTCGTTACCAAATTGAACTATTTAGGGCACGTTATAAGTGAAAATGGGTTATTACCGTGCTCTGATAAAATATCAACTATACAAAATTCCAAACCACCAACAAATGTGACTGAACTTAAATCTTTTCTGGGACTGATCAATTATTATCATAGATTCATACCAAACCTATCTACAAAATTATATTGTCTTTACAATCTTTTGAGAAATAATGTAAAGTTTATCTGGGATTCAAGTTGTGCTGAAGCTTTCCAAGAAAGTAAACAAGCTCTGATAGCTACAAATTTTTTGGAATTTTATGATCCAAATAAACCTATTGTTGTAGTATCAGATGCGTCTGGATATGGTTTAGGTGGAGTTATTGCTCATATTGTTGATGGAGTAGAAAAGCCTATTTCTTTTACATCTTTTACTTTAAATGAAGCTCAGAAACGTTACCCTATACTCCACCTGGAGGCCTTAGCATTGGTATGCACTATAAAAAAATTCCACAAATATTTGTATGGTCAACAGTTTATTGTATACACAGACCACAAACCATTGGTTGGCATTTTTGGTAAAGCTGGTCAGAATTCGATATTTGCTACAAGATTAAAACGTTATATTTTGGAAGTTTCAATATATGATTTTGAAATTATGTACAGACCTTCTTCCAAAATGGGAAACGCTGATTTTTGTTCGCGTTTTCCATTGCAGCAAATGGTGCCATCTGATATTGATGTCGAGGTTATACGGAGTATAAATTTCAGTAAAGACGTTCCGTACGATGCAAATAAAGTTGCTAATGAAACTAAGAACGATAAATTCCTACAAGATGTGATCTTTTTCCTGCGAAACGGTTGGCCAAAGAAATTGGAAAAGCGTTTTGTTGACGTATTCTCAAATCAGCATGAAATAGAAATAGTTGACGATTGTCTTCTTTACAAAGACAGAGTTGTTATACCGCAGTTGTTACAGCGTAATGTATTAAGGCTTCTACATGCCAACCATGCAGGGATTGTTAAAATGAAGCAATTAGCTAGACGCACTGTCTATTGGTTTGGTATAAATACAGATATTGAAAAATATGTATCAACTTGCGATGTTTGTTGCAGTAGACTACCGGTACCCAGGCAAAAAATTCTGTCTGAATGGACACCTACAACAAGACCGTTTAGCAGGATACACATAGATTTTTTTCATCTTTTCAATCATACATTTTTGTTAATAATTGACAGTTTTTCGAAATGGTTGGAAATTGTATGGATGAAAAAAGGAACAGATAGCGGAAAAGTACTTAAAAGATTGGTGGAATATTTTGCAAGGTTTGGTCTTCCTGATGTTTTGGTGTCTGATGGCGGACCTCCATTTAATTCACACAGCTTCGTTGATTTTCTAGAAAAACAAGGCATAAAAGTTCTTAAAAGTCCTCCATACAATCCTTCAAGTAATGGACAGGCAGAGAGATTGGTTAGAACGGCAAAGGATGTTCTTAAAAAGTTTCTACTAGATCCTGAATATGCAGAACTCTGTTTGGAGGATCAAATAAATTTATTTTTATTCAACTACAGGAACATATCGACAAAGGATGGAGAGTTTCCATCCGAAAAAGTTTTTTCATTCAAACCTAAAACAATGATAGATCTATTAAATCCTAGATCAAATTACAAACAATCTATGACGCAAGCTTCAGCAAAAGTTGCTGAAAATAAAAAAGGGGAAAGAGGTCAAGTAGACCCTTTCAATAAACTAAACGAAGGGGAGGCTATATGGTATAAAAACTCTAATCCTAAAAATGACGCCAGATGGCTTAAGGCGATTTTTATTAAAAGGTTTTCTCTTAACACCTTCCAGGTACAAGTTGGAAGCGTTCCTATAATGGCCCATCGTACACAGATCCGGATGCCGGTCCATCAAGAAGATTCGACTAGGCCAAACGTTCGTTTTAAGTCGATTGACAATCCTGCTGAATCACCGCCAGGGTTGAGCAGTGATGAGGAGTTCTTAGGATTTCCTGAGCCCAAGGATGAAAAACGAATGAAACGCAAAAGAAAGGCGACTGATTCTGGAAATATAGTGTTGAGAAGATCTAAAAGAAATAAGCAATCTAAAACAACAAATTCAGATTATGAATATTTTTAAAAACAAGTTTAAAATAGAATTAATTTTGTAAGAAATGATTAAAGTGAAATACAAATGTATAAGAAAGAATAATAATTAACTATGTAAAGGGGAAGAGCTGTTGTGTCCAACTGGGCACACTGCCTTAAAACAGAGAAGATCGAAAAAAGAAGAATAAACAGAGAGGTGATGCAGGGCATTGCCTTTTGATAACTCTGATCATCAACAAGCAGGGTTTGAAATATGAATCAAAATTCACGTTCACCCCCTTAGTGAAGCCCTACAGAAATGAACGTGCTTCGATCTGCTCTGTGAACAACATGCTTCTGTGTTATCTGTGTTGCCTACTTTCAAACCAGCGCGCAGTGGAATATTCAGACATAGGAGAAGCTCCAAGGCACTCTGTTTGGTTTTCGTCAGGATCGAACTTTTCTTCGAATCGGCGTCATTCGTTTATGTTACAAAATTGAATGATGGTCATTTCAATTTTATTCTTTCTCAAATGGAGATGGCTGGGGATGGCAGTTTCTGCTTAACTAAAAATTGCAGTAAATGACTGAAAAATGTATGAAACCCACACAATATGGGTATTGGGGAAAAGGGCTTAACGCGTAGAAGTCGAATATCGTCATCCGACGCCATCTTGAAATCCAAGATGGCGGCTTCTGTTTAACTTCAAAATGCTGTAAATGACTGAAAAATGTATGAAACCCACACAATATGGGTATTGGGGAAAAGGGCTTAACGCGTAGAAGTCGAATATCGTCATCCGACGCCATCTTGAAATCCAAGATGGCGGCTTCCGTTTAACTTCAAAATGCTGTAAATGACTGAAAAATGTATGAAACCCACACAATATGGGTATTGGGGAAAAGGGCTTAACGCGTAGAAGTCGAATATCGTCATCCGACGCCATCTTGAAATCCAAGATGGCGGCTTCCGTTTAACTTCAAAATGCTGTAAATGACTGAAAAATGTATGAAACCCACACAATATGGGTATTGGGGAAAAGGGCTTAATGCGTAGAAGTCGAATATCGTCATCCGACGCCATCTTGAAATCCAAGATGGCGGCTTCCGTTTAACTTCAAAATGCTGTAAATGACTGAAAAATGTATGAAACCCACACAATATGGGTATTGGGGAAAAGGGCTTAACGCGTAGAAGTCGAATATCGTCATCCGACGCCATCTTGAAATCCAAGATGGCGGCTTCCGTTTAACTTCAAAATGCTGTAAATGACTGAAAAATGTATGAAACCCACACAATATGGGTATTGGGGAAAAGGGCTTAATGCATAGAAGTCGAATATCGCCATGCGACACCATCTTGAAATACAAGATGGCGGCTTCCGTTTAACTTCAAAATGCTGTAAATGACTGAAAAATGGGTACTACAATATGGGTATTGGGTGAAAGGGCTCAACGAGTAGAAGTCGAATTCCATCATTTAACACCATCTTGAAATCCAAGATGGCAGCTTTCGTTTAACATCGAAATGCTGTAAATGACTGAAAAATCTATGAAACAACCACAATATGGGTATCAGGTGGAACGGTTGAGCGAGTAGGTGTCGAATTTCGTCATCCGACGCCATCTTGAAAACCAAGATGGCGGCTGTCTTTTAACTTCAAATTGGAGTAAATGACTGAAAAATTTATGAAACTCACACAATATGGGTATTGGGTGAAAGGGCTCAACGAGTAGAAATCTAATTTTGCCATGTAACGCCATTTTGAAATCCATCCTTTCACAGGTCGTATACACAGCAGCGGCTACTCAAGTGTCTGTGGAGATAATTTGCATTTTGGAATGATATTCACGCCCCACAGACACTTAATTGGACAAACAAAACTGGAGAATGTTTTACAAGTAAAACTGAATGCTGAACTCATCAATCCAGCATTAGATCGAGCGATTCCATTTTTCAAATCAGGTCCTTCCCAAAGTGTACCTAACACACCTTAAATATTATTTAACAACTTTTTTTTATTATTAATGTTCTTTTAATCTTCGATTTTGAAATTCGACTTCTACTCGCTGAGCCCTTTCACCTGATACCCATATTGTGGGTGGTTCAATTGATTGTCAGTAATTTATTAAGTTGAGCGAAAGTCGCCATCTTGGATTTGAAGATAGCGTCGGATGACGAAATTTGACTTCTACTCGCTGTGCCCTTTCATCTGATACCCATATTGTGGATGGTTCAATTGATTTTCAGTAATTTATTAAGTTAAACAGAAGTCGCCATCTTGGATTTCAAGATGGCGTCGGATGACGAAATTCGACTTCTACTCGCTGAGCCCTTTCACCTGATACCCATATTGTTGGTGGTTTATTTGATTTTCAGTCATTTACAGAATTTTTAAGTTGAGCGGAAGACGCCATCTTGGATTTCAAGATGGCGTCGGATGACGAAATTCGACTTCTACTCGCTGAGCCCTTTCACCTGATACCCATATTGTGGGTGATTCATTCGATTTTCAGTCATTTACAGCATTTTTAGTTTGAGCGGAAGACGCCATCTTGGATTTCAAGATGGCGTCGGATGACGATATTCGACTTCTACTCGCTGAGCCCTTTCACCTGATACCCATATTGTGGGTGGTTCATTCGATTTTCAGTCATTTACAGCATTTTTAAGTTGTGCGGAAGACGCCATCTTGGATTTCAAGATGGCGTCGGATGACGATATTCGACTTCTACGCGTTAAGCCCTTTTCCCCAATACCCATATTGTGTGGGTTTCATACATTTTTCAGTCATTTACAGCATTTTGAAGTTAAACGGAAGCCGCCATCTTGGATTTCAAGATGGCGTCGGATGACGATATTCGACTTCTACGCGTTAAGCCCTTTTCCCCAATACCCATATTGTGTGGGTTTCATACATTTTTCAGTCATTTACAGCATTTTGAAGTTAAACGGAAGCCGCCATCTTGGATTTCAAGATGGCGTCGGATGACGATATTCGACTTCTACGCGTTAAGCCCTTTTCCCCAATACCCATATTGTGTGGGTTTCATACATTTTTCAGTCATTTACAGCATTTTGAAGTTAAACGGAAGCCGCCATCTTGGATTTCAAGATGGCGTCGGATGACGATATTCGACTTCTACGCGTTAAGCCCTTTTCCCCAATACCCATATTGTGTGGGCTTCATACATTTTTCAGTCATTTAGGACTGCAATTTTTAGTTAAGCAGAAACTGCCATCCCCAGCCATCCCATCAGCATTTTCTACAGATGCCTTTCATTTTCACTGGCCTCCGCATTGAACTTGGTTGATATCAAGTAAGTCGAAATAATTTCATTCGTCCACGCGATGGCTAGGGATAATTTGTTTGGCAATCCATTCCATTCCATAATGTTACAAAATGGAATGATTCAGCTCAAGCATGATTCGGAATGGTTTGCGTTTTGATCGTTTCGGGCATCTAGCTAGCGACTCGATTTTCAACCCCTGTCAACAAGTGTTTTTTTACTTATCCTAATTCGGAAGATCTTAAATATTTCACTCACCTGAGACCAAATTACAGCGTCAGATCACCATTATATCATCGCTTGTATCACCCATGCACAGTTCTTTCTCCTTTAATTTAAATTAATAACACTTACCGAACTTCTCGCGATGATTCATAACGTCGTATAACCAACTCGACGAACTGTTTATTTTGCGACCATTTGCATCCCGGCAATGCACGGCAAGCGCAAAACGACACAAAAACCAAATTGCACTAAAAAATTAGAAAGTCATTATACGTCCTAAATTCAAATCAATTTGAAAAAGTTATTCATTCATAAAATGAAACCAAATTTTTACCGATCATAGATTACATCTTTGTCAATCGTTTGCAGTAGATAACTCAGTTTTGTTTGCATTGGTTCATACGACCTAATCAAAACAAACTCTAGATTTAACCATAGAAAATAGCTATAATATGGAAGTTACATTATTGTTTCGTGTTCAGACACTTGAAAAGCCCACGCAGCGAAAAGATTTTTTATTTCAAAGGAAAGTGCCGCAAAAACAAAGGATTTTTTCCTTTGATTTTGGGATAAATAAAAATTCCTTTGATTCAAAGGCATTTTGCTTTGTTTCAAAGAATTTTTCTTTTGAAAAATCTTTGAATCAAAAAATTAATGCTTTGAAACAAAAAACAGTTCCATTTGATGCAAAGTTGTTCTCGTTTGCTACAATGTAATTTAGATTTAGATTTAAAAGGATTGGTTCATTGAACAATTTTCCTTTTATTCCAATTGGAAGAAATATTTTCTGTTGTCCCGAAGTTCCTATTAGGAATTTTGAATAATAAAAATAAAGAATTTACATTTTAAATTCATTTTTATTCACAAAATTAACACTAACACTGGTTCACTATAATTTTGGTCCAAATTTTGGCCTGAAGGCATTCTTGTTGGGCCGCTCAATAGACTTCCGGAAGCAGCTCCGGTTGCTAGCTTTAGTGGTCATCCAACTGGTCATTACCGCTGAAGATCGGGCCGAAGATAATCAGACCGCTGGATTTGGGGCGGAATCTGCCGTGGTCCTGTAATGCAAGAGTTTTTATAAAATCTTAAACATTCACTTTTTGATAAATGGATTAACACACACTTACCATTCTTCATCCTGAATCCTCCTAAAGCTATCTCTGATTCACTAGTTTTGATTTTCAACACAACCGGACAAACTTCATTCGAAATTCGGTTCTTGCTCAATCCAAAATATCTTCTAAGTTTAAAATTTTAATTTAAAGAAATTATTCCTTTCTGTTGAAAACAATTTTCTTTGGTTGAAAGAAAATTTACTTTGTTTTTAACGAAATGTGCAATTGAACAAATTTCTTTTGAATCAAAGAATTTGTTTAAAATCAAAGTCCAAAATTATTCAGTTCAAAAAATTAATTCTTTCTTTCAAAAATTATTCATTTGAATCAGAACGATAATTCATTGATTCAAAGAAAACAGGAGTTTGATTCAAAAAACTGAATGTTTTGAATCAAAGTCAGTTTTGTTTTGTATCAAAATCCAAGTTTTCTCTGCGTGCCTATTCCCTAACGGGCTGAAACGTGAAAAACTAGATGAAAACGTTAAAAAATGCATTTTAAAAAATTTTGCTAAAAGCTGAAAACAAGCCACTGTGGAGGCATAATGAGAACCCCCCCTGAGGCAGTATGAGCACCATTAATCAGAGCAAGATGTGCGTTTTTGCCGGGGAATCTAGCAGCGAATTCAATTCGATGAAGTCAGGTGAGTCGTAGATTCATCAAACAAAGCAATAACAAAATAATTTAGGTCTGTTTGTAGAATACAAACAATTCACACACGCTCATACATTAAGTGCTTTGTTCGGAGGATGATGCTACTAGCCGTATAATGTAACTTTAAAAAAATCGATCATGAATTGTGAATGGAAAAAAATCACCTCGAACAGAAATCTAACTCTAGTCTTTTGATTACCTCTCTGACACCTTACCAATAGGCTAAATCGTCGGATGAAAACTAGTCAAGGTGTGGCGCTATAAATCAATTTTAATTCGCTGCTAGATTCTACGGCAGAAAATGCTCATCATGCCTCGCTAATATGGTGCTCTATATGCCCCTAGTCAACAAATTTAAGTAAAAACTTGTTTTAAAATTGATAAAAGTGAAAAATCAAAAAATTTTATGATGGTAAAAGTTGAGAAACAATGTGTACATCATGTTGCAGTGCGTACATTATAGATCAAGGTTATTTTAAGATCATAAGAGCTTATTTCGTGGTGCTCAAAAATTATAATATTTTCGTAACTTGAGAACCAAGCTAGTTTTTTTTAAATATCTCTGTAAACATGATAAGGAGATTCCTTTTTTTGTGAAAAATTAACACTATAGGAAGTACGAAACAAATCCTCATGAAAATTTATTTAAGAAAATACGTACTTTCGTAGAAAAGCGTAGTGCTCATTATGCCCTGGGTGCTCGTTATGCCCTCATCTCCCCTATACATTAATAAAAAAAAAAATCTTACTCGTCCAAGTTCGCTGGAGTACTGTTCCAGAATCTGCTGCCGCTGCTGGCTGCTACGGGCGCACAAAACATCCATTATGGCCTGTTCATCGGTTCCAAAACCCTTCATGGCGGCCCGCAAGGCATTGGCATCTGCCGACGCGTCAAAACCGTCCACCGGGACCACGGTCGGTTTGGGCTGTACGGAAACAAACGAGGGGAAACATTAGCCTAATGAACAGTTATGTTGCCAAACATTCCCCGAGCAGTGGGAGGTGAGTATCGATCGGAAGCTTGATTTCGTCATCAAATTGGGGGACACTCCTTTTGGCGGAGGAAATTTTCACTTCGCTTTTGATATGCTAGTCGCCAGAGAAGTATACTTACAGTGTAATACCACGACATTTTTATTCCGCTAGAACGATTTCAACTAGAATCAAAAAGGTGAATTGTGCGCAATTCAATTGTTCAACGACAATGCTTCGGAATGTGAATGACTCAATGCCACAAATATCGCTTAATTGATTCTATCGGAGTTGAGCGCTGCAGTGAATCTGAGGTCGAATTCACAGTGAGCGCGGTGCGAAGTGCGAAGCGAATTTCCAATTCGCGCGAAAAACCGCTTCTCATTTAAACACGTTGAAAAAAACATCGACCGGCCACAGTGCAAGCGAATTTTCGTGCGAAGACCCGGCTGGATCGCGCGAATTCATCCTGTTCATCCGGCCATACACTGAAAATATTCTCTCGGATATTTTTTATCGTAAAATGATTTATCAATAAAATCTTTTTCAAAAGTTTATTTATTTAATTATCATTGCCGTTTCTATGTTGGTAATGAAAAATGCACGGTTTTTTAGCGCGGATTTTCGAAACAAACGCGGTTTCAGTCTTTTTCAATTGAAACAAATTATAACTGGCAATAAACGACCGGTGGCATGAAAGCCCCATAATATGTGTATAGAGTGAAGGGGTTGAACGGATAGAAGTTGGAATTCGTTATCCGACGCCATCTTGAAATCCAATATGGCCCCTTCCACTCAACTTTAAAATGCTGGAAGTGACTGATAAGCACATGAAACTCCCACAATATGGGTATTGGATGAAAGGGCTCAATAAGTAGAAGTCAAATTTGGCTGTCCGACGCCATTTTGAAATACAAGATGGCGGTTTCCGCTTAAGTCAAAATGCAATAAATAACTGAAAATCGTAAGGTCCATCCACAATATAAGAAATGAGTAAGAGGGATAAAAAAGTAGATGAAAAATTATTGACAAAAATTTTGACAGAACTGCAAAAATGCACTGAAATAAATAAACAAAAATATAACAAGTGTTATAAAACTAAAGTAATATTGACAAAAATAGAACAAAACTGTGGGAAAATATGAATAACTATTACTAAAATTCAAAAATATGACAAAAAAATAGTGACAAATGACAAAACTTTGAATAAAACACGCCATATGTGGTTAAATAATTGAGCCAAAAATATGACAAATATTACAAAATTAGACTAAAATATGAGAAAAAAATCACAGAAATGGCAAAACAATGACAAATGAGAAAAAAAAATTATGATAAAATTATAATCAAAATTTGACAATAAAATGACTTGACAGAACTAATATAAGGACCAATATTTGACAATAAATTTACAAAAATGACAAAATAATAACAACAAATTTACAATAAAATCACAAAAATCTGACAAAAAATAAGGCAAAATGACTAGAATATGACAAGGTTCTGAAAAAAATATGACAAAAATTTGTCAAAAATAATGACAATAATATAAGAAAATTATGAAAAATGAGATAAAAATATAACAAAATACTTTCAAATATATGTAAGAAAAATGACAAAATGAAGACAAATACGAAATAAAAATCACAAAATTTGAAAAAATAAGACAAATTCGAACATATAATAATAATAATAAAAAATCTGACAGAACTATGACAAAAATATGACAAATAAAAACATGACAAAATTATGACAAAAATTAAAATAAAATGACAAAAATCTTACAGTACTATGACAACCTTTGTCAATTGTCATAGTTTTGTTTTGTTTTATCATAGTTTTGTAGAATTTTTTCATATTTTTGTTGCATATATTTTTATCACATTTGCAAGATTTTGGTCATAGTATTGCCAGATTTATGTTATTTTATTTCAAAATTTTGTCATACAGACCCCGCTTGATTTTAGCAACATTCGATTTTGGCCACATCCGAGCAAAAACCGTTCGTTTTTGGCAACATCCAATTAAGACGTTTTTTGTGTTTTTTTTATTTTTTATTTTCATTTCAAATCAATAAAAAGTACTGTAAAACGTAATATTAGCATGAAATTTTTTCATTCGGCTTAATTATGATAGTTTTACAGTAAAAACATGAATTTTTCCATGTTTTACTGCTTATAACTAATATAATTGAGTCAAATTGAAAAATTGTATGCTAATATAAGGTTTTACATCAATTTTGACTAATTTGAATTAAAAATCAAAAATAAAAAAGTGACAAAAAAAACCGTTCGATTTTGGCAACATTCGATTTTGGCAACATAAAATTTTCGGGCGTGTTGCCAAAAACGAACGGGGTCTGTATTTGTATTTTTTGATTTATAGTTATTATATTTGTCATATTTTTATTTCATTTTTCAAATTTTCCATAATGTTGTCAAATATTTGTCAAAGTTTTTAATTTCGAGTTTTGGCGTTATTACTAATTTGTTGTTATTATTCAGTCAACTTTTATTAATTTTTGTCAGTTTTTTTTTTTTTAATTTGGTCATGGCTTTGCCATTTCAATGTCAAATTTATCATAGATTTGGTATATTTTTCTAATATTTTTGTAATATTTTTATCACCATTGCCATATTTTTATTAAAGTTTTGTCAGCGTTTCGTAATATTTGTTATTATTATAGTGTATTTTTTTTCAAAATTTTGTTATATTTATGTCATAGTTTTAGAAGATTTTTTTTTGCGATTTTCAGTCATTAAAATTATTTTAAAGTTGAGCGGAAGCCGCCGTATTGGATTTTAAGATGGCGTTTCATAGCGTAAGACTGCAAAATTCGACTGTTACTAATTGATTGAGTTTTTCGGAATTAACGCGGATTAGTTTTTTTGCGCGGTACGTATCCCTCGTTCACAGTTTTGTTAATTTGCAAAGACTTTTTCACGTGTGATTAATTTTTGCAACACCGAAGGTTTTTTTCAGTGTTGAACCGCTTCGCAATTCGCGTGCACTGTGGCCGGCCTTCAAAAATGAACTTGCGAAATTCATCCGGTGAATGAATATTTCGCTTCGCAGTTCGCTTCGCGCTCACTGTGTTCGTACCCTGAGAGTAACTTGATACACAACCTAACTCGTCAGCAAACCGTGGGTCACTATACGGAATCCGTTTACCCGTTTACCCGTTTTAGCAGCCCAGCATAGTTGATCTCCTCTCCACATAGTCATATAAATGTACTACTACCTATATACTACTACGAAGTTTATGATTTGGAAACGAGAGCGCGAGAGTTTGGCTGATGTCATGCTGAAGCAACTAGCAACGCGACCTACGACGCAACGTTCACACGACTAACCAGCTCTCATTTGATCTCCATGGAAATCGCGCAGACCTGTCATACTGGTCGCTACTGGTAGCGCGACCAATCTGATGCCAATGTGTTTAGTAGCGCGACTAGTAGGAAATCCAATAGGAACATTGTTTTTTCTCGATTAGAAGCAGTGATTCCGGGTTTTAAGCACAATAGTACGAAGATCTGTCCGAACTTGTGATAATAAACTAAAAACTATCTTAATCGGCGAAAAAATTTTCATGAATTTTTAGTTCCGGAAAAAAAACAAGGAATTTTGTCGGTTCAAATTTCGGCATTCTTGCAATCCGGGTCGTGATTTGATGAGTTTTTGATGGCTCCGGAAAGAAAGGAGACGATTCAAAGCATTATCAGATGTAGAGAAGTGATGATTTGAAGGGAATTTCAAAGTGACAGGTCGCGCCAGCATGACATACCAATGCAATGCAACGCAATCTTATTGGAACGTTGCGTTGCGTTGCGTTGCTAGTTGTTTCAGCATGACATCAGCCTTTGTTGTTGGGTTTCGCCCATATCACCAGAGGCAGCGCGTGAGTTTGATTTAGGATCGGGCTCGTCGGGTCGGATAGCGTGTCGCGTGGAACAGTAGAGTTGAAAATATGTATACGTAAAAACAAAGCCGGTTTACAACGGATGCTTAAAACCTTTAAACCGGTTCCAAGTGTTTTCTCCCGATACATATATGTCGCGCGCATAAAATGTAGCATGATGTGTAGTGCAACATACTACGTTATGTCGCATGGGTCGCATGCGATAAACGATGCGGCACCGATGCAATTGCACGCATACTAGCAGGAACAATTAGTGTTGCCAAACAGACAGATTTTGTCAGATTTTTATTATGGTAATTTGTAATTTATGTATTAAATTCTTCAAGAAGTGAAGACTTTTTTCAATTAATAATTTTATAATCAGTACCATGAAAAGGGAACAAAATAAGTTATGTTAGTATTAAATGATATTCCTCTTAATAAACTGAATTACCAATTTTCCTTGGATTTCCATCGATTTTCCTTGAAGAATTCCTTGGATTTCCATCGATGTATTAGCACGTATTAGTCATGTATCGATTCCGTAGCCGTGGCCATGGCCTCCCATCATCGAATTTACGGGTCGGAAACAACCACATTTTTGTTCTAGAAAAGACGGATATATGAATATAATTTTTCCACATAGTAGCATGTGAAACAGCTGGAAAATGGTTTGAATTTCGCCATCGGCATGCAAAAACCTAACCTATAGGTACAATGAAAAAAATGCCTTCGATTTGAAAATTCCCATGTTGGTAATCACCGTATTTACCTCTAACTTGAATCCCGAAATATTTATTATACCGATACCTGCTAAAGGCAGAGAATTTGGTGTAAAGATATTTTTATTCTAGAACTGTAGGTAGGGATTTCTTTGTGGCAGCACTGGTCAAAAAGCGTTAAATTTGGTGAGTGTTGGTTCAGTTCGGTCTCATTTTCATTCCAACATTTCAACTCAAAGTGAACAGTCAACCAACGATTTGTGTCCTAAACTAAAGAACTACTATTTTTCTGCGTATTTGAAAGCTCCCCGTTTTACCATGTCCTGGTACTACACCGTAAGTAGAATTGAATTCAATATCAATTTTTCATCAATCCAATATTGATTACGATGTGAAGCGATTTCTAATGACGTGCTTTTATCTGTTTTCCGTTTTACCCTGCTGCTGATCATTAGCCTCACCCAACCGTATTTGCTGCGGAAGAGTTTGACGCGTCGGTCGATGCGGCAGCCTTGCGGAAGGCCATGAAGGGTTTCGGCACCGATGAGCAGGCCATCATCGATATTCTCTGTGCTCGCAGCAACCAGCAGCGGCAAGAGATCTCGGAGGCGTTTACTCGCGACCTGGGCCGGGTTAGTATCAAATAGTTTTTTTCTAACGTCGATAGTTAGAGCGACGAGAGCTCTGCCCTAACGTTACGATTGTTATTGCAATTATATCTTTATTGAGTAGCGAACATTTTCAATGGTACATTCCAGGAAATAAGTTTGTGTTTATTTATTTTTGAAATTCTCAAAAATGCTATTTCCTAGAAATAATGATTGTTCTTAATAATATATGTACATATTTACCTTTTGCTTATTGTTAAGGTTCATTTAGTAAACTCATTGAACATTGCCTGAGCAAGTATCATTCAAAGTTAACATATTTTATTGATATCACGGTTTCTAAATACAGTTTAATTTCGAACTCGTCGGATGAAATATTTTCGATCGATAAAAATCTTTGGGTTCGTATTCGATTGAACAGAATTTGAACTACGGCAAATGAAACACTGTTTGTAGCTTCTTATTCACTTTCAACCGATCTGTTTGAAAGTTTGAGTATTGTTTATGCTCAACTTTTTTAAAATTGATTTTTTTTTCGTAAACTAGGGTAAAGTTTCGTTATAAATGAGATTTTGGTTAAATACCTACATAGTTGTTTGATTCGACTTCATAAAATTGATTGATCGCAAAAAAGATCAATAGCAAAATTTACGTATATCTTCGTTTTTATCGACAGGAATGTTAGACCGTTTTGAAGAATCAGATGCTCTATTACAATATGGTATTTCACCATGCAGTTCCGATTTGGTTTGCTGTGGCAGTTCGACGAAGGAAAGGGCTATAAAACTACATAATTGGAACTAGAAACCAGATAATTCAGGATACATGTATGGGTGTATCAGTGAGAAGTATAAATAAAAACGTATTTGGAAAAAAAATTGATTAATTGGTCTAGATCTTCCGAAATGTTGAACACCCCAAAAATCAGTTGGCGAATTCCGTTGAACTACTTTACTGCCGTTGGAAGCATAATTGTCACATGTTACAAAAAGGCAAAGCGAGAAAAACGCAATTAAAGTTTCACCAAAACATTTTGCTGTTGTCGCACAGTTTCGCAACTTTTGTTGAATTCTATGCCATAGATCTCTAAAGTATACTCCTATCATATGAGCCTCGATAAAATTTTTCGAAAATGAACTGTTTTTTCAATGAAAATCCTTGTGTGACATTTATGCCGCGAAATTCTATGAATAGTCGAAAAATGGACGCATATTTGTCACACCACGAACACTTTCTCAGTAGTTGTTTGGTTTGAATTTCGTGCGTGGCTCTTGTGTTCTATTCGTAAATGGAAGCTTAAATTGAAAAAAATTAGGTCTGAATCGGATTATTCGAAAGCGTACATTATTTGGTGACTAACATGAAGTGTTTAACGGGTTCGATCAATAAGACTGCTCGGGGAGCCAGCTCACTCACTGTACAGAAGGCAACATTTCTTCAACAAACTGTCAGCTGCCGTGCTGAAAATGTCGCAACCGCGATAAAAGCGATACCAGAAGATGACAATCAATCCGTTTGAAGTGAATACGGTCCTGGAACAAGTTCCGGATGAAGTAACTCTGGCGGCATACTTCGTAAACATTAAAAAACGGACATCTTCGGTATTTTGCAAGGTGCGTCAAAATAAAATTTCAAAGCAAAACCAAAGAAGAAATGGTCTGCTAAAACCACTGACAATCACTTATGGCCATCCTGGACAATTTTGGATTACAGTTCCACGACGCCGGAAGAGTAATATTTGACTAATGTTGTGAAGTGGGTTTCGTTTGCATGCACACTTCCAAGCGCCAGCAACGAACCCAAAGCAGTTCGCAGAGTTTTTCTTGCACATGCTGGGATGTCGCGAAAACAGTGACCCTCCCCCTCTTTTTATCTCCATGATCCCCTCCCGACTAACAAGGACACGTATGACAAGTTTGGTGAAAATCTATTTAGACGTTCCGAAGTTATAATACATTCATTTATTGAGTGTGACAAATATGCATCCAATCGTCTCGGTGTGACAGTTATGCGTCCATTTGTCCCAGTGTGACAAATTGACTTTGAATTTTTCTCGAAATTTCTAGAATAAACTGTATGTTTCGACAAAGAATTTCAATAATACGTATAAAATTATCACGATTGGCATCAAAAAGTAAAAAACGTCGAAATGTCACATGTGACAATTATGCGTCCAACGGCAGTTTAGCATATCTTGAAATCGTTTGTATCAACATTTCAATCAGGCGGTCTACGTTTCAAAATTAATTCTCAAATAAGAAGTTTGTTTGATGCAATCCTTAAAAAAGATGGTTAAGTTCACTTTGCTTACTTTAAAATGGTTGACGTAGAATTACATATTACGGCAACACACTAAAGGGCTGAAAATTGAAATTTACGAAGGGATCTCGTGCAACGAAATTCTTTTTAGAAGACATCAGAACTATAAGACATATGACGTCACCGTCAAACCAGCTCATCGTTGATTGGATCGACCCAAAATGGAAATAAATTTGCCTTGTTAGGTATAGGAGTAAGGGATTGTCGAAACATACCATTAGTTCAGTGACATCCTGTGTAACAATTGGATTTTGGATTCTTTGACAAGATACTTAAAACTCTCGGAATTTAAGCCTACCCCTTTTCTGATGCAGCAGAAACTTTTTAGACAGTGTTTTATGGATCCATTGATTCAATTCCAAAATTTGATATAATGCATTAACAAGAAGTGAAACAAGTTGATCAAAAATAACGCGTTCCTTTTACTGTTCACAAACATCTTCTCTCATATAGGACCTCATCGAGGATTTGAAATCGGAGCTGGGCGGCAAGTTTGAGGATGTCATCATTGGGCTCATGATGCCTCCGGAAAAGTACCTGTGCAAGCAACTGCATAAAGCCATGGACGGCATCGGTACCAACGAGAAAACGCTAATCGAGATACTGTGCTCGCTGAACAACGACCAGATCAAGACCGTTGTCAGTTGCTACGAGGAGATGTACAACCGTCCGTTGGCCGAGCATTTGTGCAGTGAAACGTCGGGCAGCTTTCGTCGTTTGCTAACCATGATTATCATTGGCTCCCGTGACCCGCAAGGGACTGTAGATCCGGAGCTGGCCACCGAACAGGCCAACCAGTTGTACAACGCTGGCGAGGGCAAGCTGGGAACGGATGAGGAAGTGTTTTACAAAATAATGGCCCACGCTAGCTACGATCAACTAGAGCGGGTTTTCGACGAATACAAAAACCTTACCGGACGTACCATTGAGCAAGCTTTGAAAGCCGAACTAAGCGGAGAGATGTACGATGCTCTCAGTGCCATCGTCGAATGTGTACAAATGGCGCCACATTTCTTTGCTAAACGCCTTCACAAAGCAATGGACGGCTTGGGAACGGACGATGCCACGTTGATTCGGATCATTATTGGACGGTCTGAAATCGATTTACAAAACATTAAGGACGAATTCGAGCAAATGTACAACAAGTCGCTGCACAGCGTTGTCAAGGTCAGCTGGTACCTATTTAGATTATGAATGACTCAGGAATATTAAAATATTTTTTTCTATTGTAGGACGAAACATCCGGCGACTACAAGCGTGCTTTATTGGCAATTATTGGGCACGCATAAATGTATTCTAACTTATGTTTTTTAGAATTTCGAATCTCTACATTATGTATAAGTGATTGGGTAACTCAAAAATTATTGAATAATCTGCCAAATGAGAACAATTCTCGAGAATCGGATGCCTTCAAGTGGCTTAGTGTTGTATCGTTTTGCGTGAAATTTATATGTGGTACCAGTTTTTGGATGCATATTCGTCCATTACTCAAAGGTAAGTACTAACAATTTATCATTGGTCATTATTGAATGTTGAAATGTATGACGTAGCAGAAAAAAGCTGTCGTTACTAACCCAATGCTGACGTACTTGGAGTTGTACACTTTATTGCTTCGAAAATGCCTTCAGTTTTGTCTTACTTGACGTGTACAGTGAGCTGAGAGATGCATGATGACACGTGTCTTCTTCGAGTACAGGTGCACCCCAGGAGTCTTTTTGTTGCAACGAGGAATACCTATGAGTGACAAATGTATCACACACATGTAGTCTCCCTCCATGCAACCCATGCAACATTTTTGTAAATTTCGTTTTGCTGCGCCTGCCCGATAGGAAATACACCCTACTATTCACCATACTTAGTCGGCTCGCGTAGGGAGCGTTGGTCGATTTTTGTTCATACTAATCGGCCTGTTGTTACATCGCCACTATGGTAGTTTTTGCTGGGCATCAGACGGTTTCGTAGGCCTATCAAATAGGGTGATGTGTAGCATGAATGTGTAGGAACCTACTAAATCGCCTGATTCGTAGGGCGATAAGGTAGAAAAGATATTCGACGTTCGGCTATTTAATAGGAGTATCAAACGAGCTATTTAGTATTAACCACACGACTAAAAAGGTTTATTAGTCACAAGTTCTAGTAAAAAAAACCTACGAAGCCATATTTAATATCAGTAGGGGAGAGTGGGGTATCGTGGGCCATGGGGAAACGTGGGCCACTTTTAATATCTCAGATGTGTGTTGAGATAAAAATCTCAAACCAACTGTCATCGTCGTCGCTTTGCGTGAGCATATATTCCTATATGTTGTTGATTTAAATACGCATCATATGCTTCTTTTATTTATCAAGCTAAAAAAAGGTAGAAAAATTTACTTACATAATTAAAAAAACACCCGCTTATTTCATCGATGGGGAACCTAAAGTGCATAACAAAAATATGCTCATACGCTTATGATCTTAGTTTTGTCATGATCTTTCACATGGAAAAGGAATTTTTGATGAAACATCAATAAGTCACACAAACGCAACCAATTTGCAAATCATAGCTTGTGGGGAATCGTGGGCCACACATCTTGAATCACCTATATTTTTATGTTTTTATACACATTCAGAACTTTAAATAGGTTTAACCTATCTGTAAAGTTTTCTTATGCCAAATGAAGAGTTATGAAAAATATTTTGTCCATCCTATATAAGAAATTATGCAAAACGTTCGCGAGCCAGGTTTTGGAATCTATGCACAGCTCTCTTTTTTATTTCATCATCTGAAATCGCTATGAAATAACGAAATGAATAAGGATATCACAGTTTTGGGTTAACTCATAAACTTTGCATGTTATTTGGTCAATTTGGAATTGGTGGCCCACGATTCCCCACCATTTTTCAAAATCCAAAAAATATTGCTTTTTTTCAAACAGTCAAAATTTGGGAAAAATAACTTATTAAAATTTTTAAAAAATACCTTATGATACCTTGAAAATGTAGAAAACCATACCATTTTTTATTTTCATTTTATCTTTTATGATAAAGAATTTATGGAACAACGAAAAAAAGTGGCCCATAATTCCCCACTCTCCCATATTAATTTGTGTACCAATTGATTTTTCTTCCTATTAAATAGCAGAATTGATTAACCACAAAAATCGATTGTTTTTCTACCACCCTACGCATATAGCCGGAATGATTGACCGCAAAATAGAACCACCCGACTAAAAAGGTTTATTTGTCACATGATCTAGTAAAATAAACCTACGAAGTAATATTTAACAGCAGTATTCATTACTGTACCCAGTTTAACAATTTCATGACTCTATGAATCCCAAATAAATAGGAGCATTGGTATTCGTATTTAATGTATAAATTGTACTAAATAGGGCGATTAATTTATGTACGTGGTTAATTTTCGCACCTATTCGCGGAGAAGCTTGCCATTCAAGCACTGCAAAACTCAAACGATCTACCAAGATTTCCATAAACTGTAGACTCAACAACAGCTCGCACTGGAAGGCAAAAATCCGTTCCAGCTCTTCCAGACAACCGGTACAAACGGATTTCGGGAGCTGAATGTTTTTCTATTGAAATAAGATGAACACAATCAAACTTATTTCCAAAACAAATTTGGTTCATAAACTCATCTCCGGCATCGGGAAGGTAAATTCATCCAGAAACTGACCCACGGTGAGGGCGGCGGAATTCGTTAGCGATGTCTCCATCGGAATCATGAACACCTTCTATTACGGCTTCAGGCATGTCCGGCAAACGTCCGGGAACTTGGTCAGGTTGAACGTCGTCATTACTCCAACGACCGCTGATGAGCATCGACGGCCTCGTGCTTCCGTGGCTTCCGTGCTGTCGTGGGCCAAGTTTTCCCTTCGGTGAACTCCATCACACAACAGATGTCAAAAACTAGTTCAGTTATGAACCATTTCATACTCAATAGGCTTACAGTTTGCCAACTTAATAGAGCCTTACGAAAACCTACTAAATTTAACGATCCGGCCCGATAAAGTCGATCAACTTATTGTTCTATCAAATCATGTCATTGTGTGAGCCTACCTACTCATCAGCCGATTTAATAAATATGGCACCTATTTCATATTCAAACGTATCCCGATTAATCGGCAAACTAAATAGGGTCATTGATTTAGTAGGGTGTTGCGTAGCCAGACTAAATCGTATCACTACTAAATATAGTCTCAACAAAATTTTTTTTAAATATTGGATCCTATACTCCTGTTAAGAGTATCAAGATTATGATTACATCCCAAACCGATTCGTCTCGCATCACTTACCACAGCCAGACGTGTTTTTTTTTTCTCTATCTCTTGCGGTGTGATAAAAGTGCAATAGTGCAAAAAAAGTGTTTTACCAGTGCCTCTTGCATCCGTTGGGGATGCTATCAATCCGGACTTAAGTGCCGTAATCGGTAGCGAAACCCCAGAACAGGTGTGAATAGTGAATCACCGGTTGTTCGGTTGAAGTCATTCGGCCTTGCTGTTGTGTGTCGTCTTCAACAAAACAAAGTTGAAACAAAAGGACCACGTTTTTTGGATCAACAGCAGACTGGTACACACACGGTGTGCCTAAATAAGTATTTTTTTCCAAAAAAAAAGTTTTTTTTTTTGGTTTTTTATTCTCTTTTCTTTTACCTTTTTCTTGGTTTTTCGGTTTCCTTTCTTTACCACTTCGTTGTATATAGTTATTTAATTATTATTAATATTATTAATTTTATATTTTTAAGTATATATATTTTTTTTTAATACTTTTTTTTGTATTTTACATTTTATCAAAACTATTTTCATAAGGTTTTGTTCTCCTCTTGCCCATTAGCTCGGAAGTCTCCGTCTAATGGATGACGACGGCGAGGGAGGAAAAGATCCTCCCATCCAAGAGGAAACTGCATCCGAGGAAAACTCTTCTGACGAGATAGACCTCCATATCCAACCGAATGTTCCCATGTACATTTCGGATACTGAAAATAACCCTTCTCCTTCCCCTTCCCCTCAACCATGTGGCTTATCGATTTCACCGATTGCCTTCACATTCGGCAACCATTCCTCAACCTCAAGTGTTTCGCCTCCAATATTAAACTCACCTCAAACAAAAGCTCCCCTTTTAGAGTTGCCTAAACCGCCCCCTCGTCGTCGGGTTTACCAACCTGAATCGACGGGACCTTGGGTGGTTTACATCCGGTCCAAACCGAATGGGAAATCACCCAATGTGATTTCAATTGCACGGGACCTTGATCGATCTTACCCTTCCGTAATAAGCTACCAGCCTATGAGACCGCACAAGATGCGCATTGTTGTTGGTAGCTTGAAGGAAGCAAATGCCATTGCTCGTGACCCGAAGTTTACGATCGAGTATCGCGTTTACGTTCCCGCTCGTGACGTGGAAATCGACGGAGTGGTAACGGAAGAGGGTTTGACCGTCGATGATCTGGTGAAGTCCGGGGTTGGCCGATTCAAAGACCCTGGCCTTCCCACGGTCAAGGTGCTGGACGCGCGTCAGCTAAAATCGGCACAAGGCGAGGGGGAAGAAAGAACTTTTTCCCTGTCGAACTCTTTTCGAGTTACCTTTTCCGGCACTGCACTTCCTGATTACGTTGCGATCGGGAAGGTTCGTCTACCTGTGAGACTTTATGTGCCTTCGGTCATGTTCTGCCAGAAGTGCAAGCAGTTGGATCATACGGCCGCCTACTGTTGCAATCAGGCACGCTGCTCTAAGTGCGGGGAGAAACATGAGGAAGCTTCGTGTACAATACAAGCAGCAAGCAGGTGTTTGTATTGCACTGGTGAAGCATCTCATGCTCTCTCAGCGTGTCCAAAGTACATATCGCGCCGGGAAAAAATCAAGGCTTCTTTGAAAACTCGCTCTCAAAAATCATACAGAGACATGCTGATGAAGTCTTTGCCAATCGTCTCAGAAAACCAGTTTGGCCTTCTAAGTGACTATGAGTCCGAAGGGGAGGATCCATGTGAAGGAACATCAACTGGGCCATTTGTTAAAAATAATGTTTCACAGGCTACAAAAAGGAAACGTACAACTAACAAACTAAAAGAAATCCTCAAAGTGGAAATAGTAATTCTTCCCCTCCTATTCAGAATCCTCCGGGTTTTAATCCGTCCCCGAAGGACTTCCCTCCACTTTCTGGGAAATCAAAACCCCAGGCTTCCCTTCAGAATTCAGGCCCATCAGTAGTTAACAGGAATGCAACAATTCCCAGAGAAACTGCATCTGAGCCATCGTCGAATGGTTTTCCCAGCTTTTCGGCTGATGGTAAGATGAAATTCTCGGAAATTGTTGCGTTCATCCTGGACTTTTTCAGCGTACCTGCAGGATGGAGGACTATGATCAATATTTTTGTACCCCTTTTGAGAGAAATTTTAAAAAAGAAAGCTCTCACCATGACCCTCATTTCAGAAACAATTTCTCTTGATGGCTAATTCATTCAATGAGGGAAGAGAAATAGTTTCTGTATTACAATGGAACTGCAGAAGTATTCTACCAAAATTAGACTCTTTTCAAGCTTTGGTACACAATTTGAATTGTGATGTGTTCGCCTTATGCGAAACTTGGCTTTCTCCTAACGTAGATTTCAACTTCCACAGCCACAACATAATTCGCCTGGACCGTGATGGTCAAAGAGGGGGTGGTGTTCTTTTGGGGATCAAGAAATGCCACTCTTTCTATCGTATTCCACTACAACCATCTCCAGGTATTGAAGTCGTTAGTTGCCAAGCTAGAATAAAAGGTCAAGACCTTTGTCTAGCCTCGGTTTATATTCCGCCAAATTCAAGCGTGAGCCGGAACCAATTGGCGAATATCATTTCACTTCTCCCAGAACCCCGGCTTGTTCTGGGAGATTTTAACTCCCATGGCGTGGGCTGGGGTAGCTCACGTGATGATGAACGTGCTAACATTATTTATGAGCTGTGCGACGACTTCAACATGACTGTCTTAAACAATGGGGAAGTGACTCGAATTAATGGATCCCAATCACAGCATAGTATTTTAGACCTTTCTTTAGCTTCTTCCTCTCTGAGCTTGGATTGTACATGGAAGGTAATCCAAGACCCTCAGGGAAGCGATCATTTGCCTATCAATATTTCTATCATCAGTGGTCGTAGTCCACCCGAAGAAATCAATATTCCTTATGACCTCACAAGGAATATAGATTGGAAAAAGTATGCATCGGGTGTCATTGAAGCCATCGACTCAACGGACGAACTGCCTCCGGAGGCAGAGTACAGCTTCATTTCCGGGACAATTGTGAACTGCGCAATCGGGGCACAGGTCAGACGAAATATGAATTCGACGATACAAAAACGGCCTCCCACTCCGTGGTGGGATGGAGACTGCTCACGTGCGCGAGGAGAAAAGTGCAAGGCGTTTGTCGAGTTTCGCAGAACCGGATTGCCAGAGAAGTTCCAACGTTACTTGGCCTTGGAACGCAAGTTCAAGAACTTGATCAGGGGCAAGAAACGTGGGTACTGGCGGCGATTTGTGGATGGGTTATCTCGAGAAACGTCTCTGCACACGCTTTGGAGAACAGCACGAAACATGCGAAATCACACACCTTCGAACGAAAGTGAGGGAAGCTCGAGTCGATGGCTGATACAGTTCGCGAAAAAGGTCTGCCCGGACGCAGCACCAGCTCAGAAAAACTATCGGGATACAGAGAATAGTTCCGAAACGGAGGATAAATTCTCGATGGTCGAACTTTCACTTGCGCTCTGGTCTTGCAACAATTCAGCTCCCGGACTGGATAGAATCAAATTCAACTTGTTGAAGAATCTGCCAGATACCGCTAAAAAACGCTTGTTGAATTTATTCAATAAGTGTTTGGAACTGAACATTGTTCCGCATGACTGGAGACAAGTGAAAGTCATCGCCATCCAAAAACCGGGAAAACCAGCTTCTGAGTACAATTCGTATAGGCCGATTGCAATGCTCTCGTGTCTCCGGAAATTGCTCGAAAAAATGATTCTCTTTCGGCTGGATAAATGGGTTGAATCAAACAGCCTGTTGTCAAGTACACAATTTGGATTCCGTAGAGGCAAGGGTACGAACGACTGTCTAGCATTACTTTCATCAGACATTCAATTGGCGTTTGCCCAAAAAGAGCAGATGGGGGCAGTATTTCTGGACATCAAAGGGGCATTCGATTCGGTGTCCATAGAAGTGCTATCAAGTAATCTTAACTCTTGCGGACTTTCACCAATATTGAACAATTTTCTATACAACCTGTTGTCTGAAAAAATCATGCATTTTAGTCATGGAGAAACCAACGTTGAACGCATTAGTTACATGGGTCTACCCCAAGGCTCATGTTTAAGCCCCCTGCTATACAACTTTTATATCCGAGAAATCGATGCTTGTATCGCACAAAATTGCACGCTACACACTTAATCTTTTCGCCTGTGGTCGGAACGATTTCGTCCTGTATTTTCAACAGCTGAAATTACAGGACGATTTCAGGACAGAAAAACAGCTCAGGAAAACAACTGTCAAAATCACCTGTAGACTCTGAACGATGTTTTCCTGTAATTTGCAGGGAATTTCGAAACAGTTCTGGGAGCTCGAAACAGCAATTTCCTGAGATTTGTAGTGAATTAAGGAATCCTTTCCCCTTGTATATTTTCTGTTTTTAAAAATAATTCCAATGCAATGTTTGAATGAAAAAAAAACTTAGTTAAATCAAACAATTGAAATTTATTTCCAAATATTTTAACCAATATATTTTTTAATTTATTCATTTATAACTTTTGGCATTGTCGACAATTTTGAACTATCACAACACAACATGCCCGCTGGGACTGTTCTCCTGTAAATAAAAAAAAAACAAATTGTTACGTTTTAGGCCAGACACTGGCGAATCCTTGAGTTCCGTGTCCAGCAACTGAATCTAGGTTAATCAGTCAACCATGGACCAAGATCCTGAACCAGGTAGAAGGAATTTGGCACCCGATCGAATCAGCTTACCAGTCATGTGAAGTTTCCGTTTGAGGTTTCCGGTAGAGCTGGAACTTGGAGCTTGGAACCGGTCGCACGAAGGCACTATCTGAATTTGATCCGCTGGCCTCACCTATATTTTCACGATTTTCACTTCCCTAATTTTTCGAACTGCTGAACAAAACTTTAACTCTGCACGAGTACCGACCAACAAACGAAAACTGCAAAAAAAATGACGAGTCAAAATGTTTCGCGGATTTTGCCCAATGCACTGCTGAAAGCGACAGAAAACAAACGTGTTGTTTTTTTATACAGGAGAGCAAGAGACAGAAAATTTGACAAGAATTGGGCCTCCCGTGTTTCCGGCGTACACTACCCTGAATTCACGGGGATACTTTGAGTTCCTGTGCTCTCGTAGCAAGTTTGTCTCCGATTTCAGGAGACATGAAGCGTCCCGACATCCGGGTGAGCTCCCATTCGAACTTCGTTTGAATTGAGCAGTTTTTCTGTGATATGGAGAATCATGGTCCCGAGCGTGATAAAGGCAATCTTAGTGTGTACGACAGCTTGCGGATGACTGTGTTGTTCATATCACAGGTAAAAAAGGCACTCAAATTAAACCTCCGTTACAAGAAACTCTAAATAATTTATCACATTGGGCCAGGAATCTAGGCATCGAGTTTTCGCCTAGTAAAACCGAGTTAGTAGTTTTTTCAAGGAAGCATTCCCCACCTCAAATAGAGCTCCTTATGATGGGTAGAACTCTAACTCAATCTCTTAGTTTTAAATATTTGGGTGTCTGGTTCGACTCTAAATGCCTCTGGGGAAAACATATTAGGTACTTGACACAAAAATGCCAAAAGAGAATCAATTTTCTTCGAACGATTACTGGAACCTGGTGGGGTGCTCATCCAAAGGACCTCATCAGGTTATACCAAACAACGATACTGTCGGTCATAGAATACGGAAGCTTTTGCTTTGAGTCAGCCGCGGATACCCACTTGATTAAACTAGAACGAATACAGTATCGTTGTTTGCGTATTGCCATGGGTTGTATGCAGTCGACACATACGATGTGTCTCGAAGTACTGGCGGGAGTAATGCCGTTGAAAAATCGGTTCTTCGATTTATCGCTACGTTTCCTAATTCGAAGTGTTACTATGAATCCTTTGGTGATAGAAAATTTGAAAAGGCTTATGAATATTAATTCGCAAGTAAAATATGTAAATAATTATAAAACTTTTAGTCAATTAGAAATAAATCCTTCTTTATTAAATTCGGACACGAGTCACTTTTACCCGAGTAGCAGTTCCTTGATAAGATTCGATCTGTCCATGACCGCTGACATCCGTGGAATACCAGATCACGTCCGACCCAACATTATTCCTTCAATCTTTGCTTCAAAAGTACGTGAAATTGATCCTTTAAAAATGTTCTTTACTGATGGTTCTAGAATCGACAACGCGACTGGCTTCGCAGTGTATAATGAGGGCTTTGAAGCTTCGTTCAAGCTTCGAGAGCCATGCTCCGTTTACACTGCTGAGCTAGCCGCTATTTACTGCACCTTGGAACACATTCGCACACTGCCCGTAGACCACTATTTCATCTATTCGGATAGTCTCAGCTCCGTTGAGGCAATTCGATCGATGAAACTGATGAAGCGCTCTTCCCATTTCTTGCTGGAAATTTCAGGGTTATTGGGCGCTTTGATCGAAAATTCGTATAGGATTACCTTAGCTTGGATCCCGTCTCATTGTCTTATACAAGGCAATGAGAAGGCGGACTCATTGGCTAAGGTGGGCGCGTTACAAGGTGAAATCTTTGAGAGGATTATAACTTACAATGAATATTTTTCAATACCTCGCACTTTAGCGATTAACGCTTGGCAGTCTAGCTGGGATGATGGCACAAAGGGACGTTGGCTCCATATGATTATCCCTAAGGTTCCGACGAAGGCATGGTTTAAGCATTTCAACATGAGTCGCGATTTCATTCGCGTGGTTTCTCGGCTCATGTCAAATCACTGCCGGCTTGACGCGCATTTGTTTCGTATACAACTAGTTACAAGCAATGTTTGTGTTTGTGGGGATGGCTACCACGACATTGATCATGTTGTGTGGACGTGTGAACGGTTTGATCGATCGAGGGCTTGGCTACTGGATACCCTTAGGGCCCGACGTAAACCACCCGATGTTCCAATTCGAGACATCTTGGCAAACCTTGATCTTGAATATTTGTACCCTATCTACAAATATCTTAAAATGTCTGACTTGGTCGTTTAGTCGTCCTTCCTTCGTAACTTTTCCCCTGTATATGTACCCTATTAATTTTCATTTCATCTATTCAATAGAGCAACTTACTATCCAATGGGTTCCACAAACTCCACCAGAAGTCTGGCCAAGAAGATGACCATCTGGAGTAGCTACCGCATCCACAGCTACAGGAAGCCACCACCGAGCCCAGATGGAGAAACCCTTTTCAATAATTAACCCTAAATGCTCCCCTTCCCTCCCCCGAATTAGAATACAACTAACAGTTGAGTCGCCGCGACTATTACGCCCCCCCCTTCTACTAACATAGATTAATAAAGTGATACACTCGGCAAATTGAAGCTTTATAAGTAAAATGCCTTAATAAACAAACCTATGATTAAAAAAAAAAATTATGATTACAATACTATATAGGAAAAAAAATTACAACATATTCGAGTGGCAAACGGAATCATTATGTGTTATTTTTCACTCAATTTCTAAAGTGTTTTATATTGCCGGGCACAACCAATTAATAGATCAAAGTTCTCAACAATGGCACAAAAACTTAGGAACCGAATTTGAAAGTTGCTCAGAAAAGCACAAATTTTGCCACGTTTTTTTTTCTTGCACGGTTTTTTAACACTGTTTTCGGGAATTTGCACGGTTTTTATGTGGTTTTCGGAATTAACACGGTCTCTGAGAGGAAACTTTCGAAATCCATTTTAATGGAAAACAAGTTGGAAGAATCTTAGCTCAAAGGTTTGGAAGGTGAGACCTTAGACGAAAGGCTTGAGAATTGAAACCCGAGACCTGAGTCCATAGACAAGAGACATGAGGCCTTGGACTTGAGACATGACAGATGAGACGTGAAAGTTTGAACCTGAGACATCAGTCAGCATTTTATAGTTAAGTGAAGCCGCCATCTCTAAATTCAAGATGGCGTAAATTGCAAAATTTGACTTATATTCGTTGAACTTCGTTCGTTCGTTCATTCATCCAATACCCATATTTGAGGGTGGGGAATGGAGGTTCATTTGATATTCAAGGTGTGTTCAACAGAACTCAATCGAAATCAATTGAAATGGATTGACAGTTGATCAGCTGTTTTTCCAATTGACTTCGATCGATTTCTATCAAGCCGTTAATTGAACAGCCACTCACTAATACTAACGCGCTGTGTTGTTGGCATTTTCTTATTCAGCAGTGCGCTTCGAGATTTCGGGATCCTTTAAGCATAATAAAAAAAACTTTTAAGCAATCAACTCAAATCAATACCCACGGCATTTTTCACCGTATTTTTGAGAATTTCAGACGCGTGCGTTTTCTTCGAAGTCTCTGTTGTCCTCGTTATTTTTAAAATGGATAGCAACAAAATGTCGGATAAAAACTTGGTAAGTAAATCTCATCAATTTGTTCATACATCAGGGAAAGTGGCAAAGCAATTGGTAGCCAGTCAAAATTTAATAAACAAATTGGATCAGCTCGAACCCCGTTCCCTGGATCCAACACTAACAGGTATTTTCTCTTTTTTTTTAGTACAAAAACGACCCTGGACATGACATCCTTCGAAGTCTACCTGCGCGACCCTCATCCAAAACAAGACGTTTTAAGGCAGAGAAGAATGAATCCAGAAGCTGTTGATGGAAATATACGGAAGCTCCACTCTGGCAGGATTAAATCTATAGGTGGAAATAGAAAGCTCCGAGGAATAACAATGCGAATATCGTCTCTTCCGTGTCAACAACACCATACTCCATGGGAATATCGTGATAAAAATAAATTTCTTTCATTGTTGCAAAATATGTAACATTTATTTATTATTATTTTAAACTTATTTCTTAAAATTTCACCATTGCTTCGGCGCAGCACTGCACTGAAAGATGCTACTGACACCGCATCACTGACACAGCACCGCCAATGCCACATCGACCGACACCACTTTCACTAGCACCTGTGCAGTCCAGCCAGACACCATTCCAAAACGATTTCGATTGGTTTCGATCGATTCCGATTGGCTTTATTGAACGTCAATTGGATTAGTTTCGACCAAAACATTGGCTGAGTGAACAACCATTTACCAATCGAAATCGATTGAAACCAATTTCAATTGGCTATTGAACGGGCCTTCAGTTGTTTACACGCTCATTTTTTTCTAACCATTTTTTACTTTTTTTCAACCATTTTATGATATTTCTCGAAGAACTTCGAAAATTGTTGTTTTTTAACCAAGATCAATTGTTGAATTTTACCCATTTCATGAGTTCCAAACGAAATCGCAGAAAATGGTTAAATTCAACGAAGAAAAAGTTTTGCGGCCATTGTTTTCCATACTATCGAAAGTGTTGGCACATTTGCCAGCGCATCAAATATTCGGTTTTGATCATTTTACGGCTTCTCGATCTGCCCCCGTATGCCGAACAAATTCACAATCGAGGAACTGGAAGAAGAACCGAGTGGCCATCAGATCCGGCGGAACAAATTTGAATACCGGTAAGGAAAAAATAAATTCCAATAACATAACCCTGAATATCAGTTTTTTAACCTGTAGAAGGTGTGGTAGATATGTCATGGGGAGAAGATTTGTATTGAACAAAGCAATAAAAAAAAGTAATAGTACAGGAGCAGTAATTAAAAAGACCAGCCTTCTATCAGTAGATTTAAATTGTTCTGAAAAATTTGGCATTAATGTTCTGTGAAAACGGAGAAATTATTCGCTCGATGTTTAAAACCATAAAAAAAATGTAAGATGATTTAAAAGTATACTATACATGATTACGAAGTTGAGAGCGTGTGTTTGTCTAAGTGTTCATGTTGTACGGATGAACTACTTGGAAGGATGAGTTACTTGAAGAAGAATGAATGAACAAAAGAGATTGGCGAATGAATGAGTTTTGATGGTCATTCTGTATTCCAAATTTCTGGAGTAAAGATGTGTCCGGTATTAGGTACATATGGGATTTCGAGTGATGTTGGTGTTGCGGCAGATTTGAAAAATAGAAGGTACAACAAGCAAAGAAAGAGGTATGTCGAATGAGAGTTACTACAATTGTATCATCTTACATTTTTTTTATGGTTTTAAACACCGAGCGAATAATTTCTCCGTTTTCACAGAACATTAATGCCAAATTTTTCAGAACAATTTAAATCTACTGATAGAAGGCTGGTCTTTTTAATTACTGTTCCTGTACTATTACTTTTTTTTTATTGCTTTGTTCAATACAAATCTTCTCCCCATGACATATCTTCCACAGATGGCACACATTTTAAGCGTCAAGTGTCGTGTCCTGTAATACGTCGTGTGTTAATAGTGTATACTGTATACAGTTAATCTTTTTCTGGTCTTATATTCAAATACCATTCTATATTCCAGATAACACTCGTTTAGATGAAGAAACGTCACCTACGAATGGATGGATCTTCTCCGTGAACAGCCAGGAGCCAGGAGCTGCTCCAGAAAATTTTCAGTGAAAGTGAATTTGAATTGAGCGTTGATTTTCTTCTTTCCGACAACCGGATCGGCTGGATGGTCTCATTCAAGAAGTCATTCTGAACTGCCGGAACAAAAAATAACAGGGGTATCTTTACAGTTTCGTCGACACATGTCATAAATGGAGGTTGCATAGTGAGCCGGATACAAGGAAAACTATTTCAACCGGAGATTTGATTTACTGCCCTTCAATTTGTTGTTAGCAATTATTATGTATTCAACATATTTTATCAAACTAATAAATATGATAACATTTCGATTTGAAATTTATTGAAAAACTTCTGTTTTATTCCTTAAAAATTAAACAATGTTCCCTTCTTTGCGAAAACGGTTAATTTTCAACCATGATTCAGCTTCTAGAAAACGTTTGAAAAATAACCATAATGCTGGTTTTCTTTCAAATCTCATTTTATGAGTTTTCGATGAAAAGTCATAAAATGACTTGATCCACAAAACTGCCATTATGGTTATTTTTCAAACATAAATGGTTCAATGTGGCCCAGCGTGTACAGCATTTTGGAGCTAATCGGAAGCCGTCATCTTCGATTTCGAGATGGCTTTAGATAGCGAAATTCGACTTCTTTCAACTAATATCCAGATTGTGGAAGTTTAAAGCGATTTTCAGTAATTTACAGCTATTTAAAATTAAGCAGATTTTAAGATGGCGTGAGATAGCGAAATTCAACTTTTACTCGTTTAGCCCATTCGTATTAATAACCATATTGTGACAACAGAAGAATTTGATATTCGTTCCGGTCTAATTTATTTCATTTAAAAAGACTGTCCTCGTTTACTGTACTAATGATTAATAACTCAGAAATGAGTAATTCGTCGTACGCGCGTGGCTTGCGAAAGAAAAGTAAAAAAAAATAGTTTTTTTATATTACTCTAATAAAACCGTCATACACCCAAAATAATTTTCACTTAAAAAATAAGTGACATCTATAGTAAATTCTCGCCATACGTAATTTCATTTGAATTTTAAGTGATGGGTCAAGTGAATTCACTTAAGTGACCGGTCAAGTGAATTACACTATGACGTTCGAGTGAAATTTATCTGAGTTTCTAAGTAAGTTTCTAGTTAATTATCTCTCGCGTTTTTAAATAAAAGAACATTTATAGAACAGCACTACGATTTCAAATACTTACATTACGCTCTCGCCATAAATTTAAGGCGAAAGAAAAATTCCATCGTAATCCCAAGGCAGATCGGTTACTGCGGATAGTGCTACTTCTAAATCTTCCCTGCTGCAAACCAGAAAATCTGTCCCGTTCAACACACAAGCTGGTTATCATGACCTTTAAATAACTTTTTCTTACATCACGTTTAACACAAACTACCGCCAAAATCGCCTATTAAAGAATTGGGAAAATCCAAATCCAGCATAAGCTTTAAACGCTGCGCTCTTTAGAATTTGCCATTTTGAACTCTGAAAATAAACACAATTACAACCTGACATTCACTTAAAATTCAAGTGATGGGGAAGTGAATATTTTTTCTCACTTCAAATTCAAGTGACGACTGGAGTGAATGTAGATGAATTCACTTGAAATTTAAGTGACTGCCAAGTGAAATGTATATGTCGCACTTGAATGGAAGAAAATCACTGGATCCTTGTTTTTAAGTGAAACATCATGTGTATTTTAAGAGTGAATTTGGGTTCAGTGTAAACCACCATTCTTATGACCAGGATAAAGCAACCCGATGCCTCATTGACACCATGTTGGTAGCAAAATCGAAAGACAAAAAATGACACCTAGAATTTAGATTAAGGTTGCCAGAATTTTTTCAGCACGTATCCGGGCCGGACGAACCGGACAATTTTAAATAAAAAACTGGCAAAATCTGGGCATTTGATTCCGAAAGTGACGACCGAAAATCCGGGCAATATTCCGGCAAATTTTCTGAAAACCCAGATATTACTCAACAAAAATCAAGAAAACAAATTAAAAAAAAATTTATTCATCAAAACCTATCGACAGATTTTGAATCGTATTAAAGGCTTCCGAAAAACCTTTCATGATCATTTTCTAGGGGCTACCGCTGTGCAGCTCAGTGATTTGCTTCGATGTGGCACATTGATGAACAGCTAGCTCAGGCAGCGCTCGGTTTTGTTCTCTCAATGTGCTATGGAAAAAATGCACATTGAGCTCATTGTGTGAGCAAATGACACCCCTGGTCACAACATCAATAGTTATCTACACTGAACCAAATCGGGCTATAAAATGTATAAGATCATTTTAATAATAATTACAAATACTATGTCTAATAGAAACTAACGGTAAATTCATTGAAAGTTATATCAAAATCTTTCGTTTTCTACCAGTTCGTCGATATCGGACAGTATCCGGTGAAAGATACTAGACAATCCAATAAATCTTAAGAACTTTTAACACTTTTTGAAATGTATTGGAAAATCCAGTAGATTTGTTCGTTGAGTTTTCGATACCTGTTCAGACTCAGAGAAAGTAAACCAGCAGCCGGCAAACATAAAATGAATTTAAACAGGACGTCTGGTGTATTATGACCCCAGTTTGTTCATCAGGGTGGTGCGGAATCGGAAAATCCTTCAGCAGCGAAAAATCAAACAGCTAGTGATAAAAAATTTCCTCAAGAATGTTACAACTCGTCGTAAGTAAACATAACTTCTAAATTAAATTATAATTTGTTTTTTTTTTCAATGAATTTATTTTTTCCAGCTAACATTTTATTTAAACGGGAGCGCACGGATTAATAAAAATTAGACATCTGGCCAGAGAAACGTTCGGGCTCATGCATGATTATGATCCGGAAAAAGCTAACTGGAGGTTCATCATACTTAACCAACATCAACATGAGAATAATAATAATTATTAAGCTACAATTTGAAAAATCTGATGAATACCGCTCGCTGTTCATTCATTCCATTTCCGGCTCGCGAGACTCTTTAGGAACCCGAACCAGAAGAACTTCCGGACCTGCCCCCGATGCTAGTTGAACAGATCTTCGCGATTATGAAAAGTTTTTAATCGGTAAGTTTAAATAAATTAAGGTTCCTCAACGGATAGTTATTTCCAATAAATATTAATTGCAGGTGACAACAAGGAAACGGAGTACGGAATGGCGTGTGGAATCCTTAAACTTGAACAGTACTGCTGAGAACAATAGAACCGAGTCCGGAATGTTCACCAAATGTACATGGCCAATTGATTGGAACGGAAAGTTTTCTTTTTAGGTTATAACAATAAATATGTTTAATCAAGCTCCATAATGTTTCTCATTCACGCTGCAGTGAATAAAAACAAATTAATTTAAGAATAAATAATTATTGAACAACGGCATATTTTATGGAATCTATGAACTATAAGTTTTACTTTTTTAAATAATAAATAAAATCATCCTGGCGCACTTTGAAATTCATTGAAAATTCCTATAAAATGAATCACCCCTATTTCGACCGTCAAATCGTAAAAAGTATTGGATTTTCCTTTAGTGCAAAAACACTAGAATTTTCAATAAAGCTTATAGCCCGATTTCGGTCAGTGTATGCAACAGATGCAAAAAATGACCCTTATTCTGCGCCGCGCGTGGCGTGATGATTGTCACCTCACCTCGGAGTCACCGTGAGATTTGTCACCTTATTCCCGGAGTCGATATGGGTAAAGTGACAGAGGTTCATTCATATGTGAGTGACTGAATGAACACATCTATCAAAATGGCCAAACTTGTTCTGTTTTGTTTTGATTTTGGTCGCGCTTCGGATTTTCCGAATCAATTTTCAAAAAAACGAGTTGGAATTCCGGGTTTTAAAAGGTCAAAATCGAATTGTACGGCAATGGCAAGCTGCTTGACAAAAAACAGGGTCAAATGGTGTGGTCCAAGTGCATTATCCAAGGATGACTCCGGAACCTGCACCGAGTTGAAGGAGGAACCATCGAATGTGAAAATCGAAGACCCGAATATGTCGCCCGAACCAATCGGTACATAAAGAAGCGGATTCAAGGCCAAATTCCAAAGTGTGATCAATTAAGTAAAGTGGTTTTCGTTTTGTGCTACAAGCTGCTAAAAATGCTCATGATCATGATCGAGATGCTCGGAAAGTACACGGACGAAATTACCAGCTATGCCCGGGAGGATGCCATGAAGTGTATAGTGATGACCCTCGCCGATCCGAACACATCCCTGCTGGATCCGTAGCTGTCGCTGAAGCCGGTCCGGTTGCTCGAGGGAGAGCTGCCTCACAATCTGCTATCGGTGTTGGTGTCCGAGAAGCTTTTTGCAATTTCTTCCAAATTTTTAAAAGACGTTTTCAATAAAACGTTTTATACTTAATTAATTAGTGTTAACAATTTAATTTAACTAATTTTCTGTTAAATTTCTATTTCGTCACCACCTGAAAAGGTAACGACAATCCTCACCGATTGCCGAATTAGTTCAGCGATTCTTGATTTGTTCGTGAAAATTGTTTTTAAAATGGTCATTCTTTAATGTTGTTGAACATTTAGAGCCAAATTATTCCCTGTTCTATAAATTTTTCATTGAATTTCTATCTCGTCACCACCTGAAAAGGTACCGACAATTGTCACCTAAAATCGTCACCCGAATGCGACGATTCTCACCCACGGTGACTACGAGAATAGGGTAAGAACTCACAAAGTTCATCCGAAGTGACGTTCCTCACCTAAACCGACTACTGGAATAGAGTGACTTGGGTGAAACGACTATCTTCACGTCACGCGCGGCGCAGAATAAGGGCCAATGGTTTTTTTCAAACCTCTTTTACGACCTCTAAACATCATTTTTCTGAGTCGCCGCCATACAAACGTTCGTTTCTTACACCCTAAGGTATCATTTGAAGGTCGAGCCTCCAGAATCCTAGATATAGTGCAATTTTGAGCCACCCT
The DNA here is from genome assembly GCF_029784155.1 of Uranotaenia lowii. Lineage (NCBI taxonomy): Eukaryota > Metazoa > Arthropoda > Insecta > Diptera > Culicidae > Uranotaenia > Uranotaenia lowii. The sequence continues at coordinate 165,490,547 of NC_073691.1, read as the reverse complement.
ACTCTACGATTTAAAACACATCTAATTTTTTTAAATTTATAGTAACTAAAACAAGACACTTTCGGCAAATCAACAAGACAAAGTTTCTGAAAATCGTTTCAGTGGTCGGCAAGCTGTATTTTTAGAAGCCATTCTTTACCTTAAGCCATTAAGTGTTCAAGGAACTTACAAAACGTATTGCGTTTTCGTTTCTGCTCTCGTTTAATCGATTTATCCACCATCTCTGATTAATTAATGTAGAGGCTGTTGATAGCTTGTTTGTGTTGAAATACTTCCTTCAATCACTAAATAACCTTTTTTAAGAGAAGAGTTATGCCACTTGCGTAAGCTCGCAATAATCAAAGAAATTTAGTATTTAACGATAAACATTTATTTTCATGTATATATAATTTAAAATTAAACAAACAGATCATTCAGCGCATTCGGTGTGATCAATACCACAGACACATACAATTTATATCAAATGAGTTTACACTGAGTTCCTGACAACAGTCATTTGTTCATGAAGTTTGGTGTATAATAAGTTTTCATCGAATGCACGTTTACGTAATTGGCACTTGAAATTGTATATGGGTTTGTGCATGTGCAGAGGCCGTTCATTAAAAGATACAGTTTTTAAGATTATTTCCATATTGAAGGCAATCGAATGTAGAATATATGGTTATACTGGACCGCATGACAAACGGTTGAGGTCGATTAGATTCGCATTTTAGTCGTTGTATATTAATTCAGGCGTTTCCTATTAGGGCGCATAGGGCTTTCTTATAGTCGCCTGAGGTTTCGCTCTGAAAAGAGAAAGTAACAGTTGAATAAGGAAAAAAAGCTTAACCATAAATTTCTAAACCATACCTTTACCGCACTCATCAACGTTTTATTGTACATTTGTTCGTACTCGTCCTTGATGTTCTGCAGATCGATCTCAGATCGGGAGACAATAATTCGAATAAGGGTCTTATCGTCGGTACCCATTCCGTCCATGGCTTCGAAAAGCCGCTTGGCAAAGAAGTGTGGCGCCATCTGTACACATTCTACAATTGCACTGAGTGCTTCGTAGTAATCGCCACTAATTTCAGCCTTCAAAGCTTGTTCGATAGTTCGGCCTGTCAGCTTTTTATACTCTTCGAATACGTACTCGAGTTGATCGAAGCTGGAATGGGCTAGAATTTTTGTAAACACCGCCTCATCAGTTCCCCATTTTCCTTCACCGGCGTCGTACAGCTGTTTGGCTTGCTGAACGGCCAAATCTGGGTTTACCGTTCCTGGCGCATCACGTGTTCCGGTAACGATCAACGTGAGCAGTCGTCGAAAATCCCCGGAAGTCTCAGTACAAATGTGTTCTGCCAGAGGTCGATTGAACATCTCTTCATATGTGTGCGCTATCTGATGCATTTGTTCGTTGTTTTGCGAACACAGAATCTCGATCAAGGCCCGTTCATTCGTTCCGATTCCATCCATAGCTTTGTACAACTGTTTGCACAAATAATTTACCGGTGGCAGCATCAAACCGAGAATGACGTCCTCGAATTTTCCCCCCAGTTCCGATTTCAGATCTTTGATAAGATCTCGCCCTAGCTCCTGGGTGAACGCTTGCGATATCACCTGACGCTGCCAGTTGGATCGGGAGCAGAGAATATCGATAATAGCTTGTTCATCCGTTCCGAAACCTTTCATGGCCTTACGCAGGGCCGCAGCATCTGCCGATGGATTGAAATCCGGTGCCGCAACGACCGTTGGTACAGCCTACAATAAAAATGATCGTCAGTTTCTACGATAATAAGTTCATATGGAAATGGGTTTATGACCTGGTTAAACTCTGTGTTTTTGAGAAAAAAAAATTGCTATAAAAATTTGGAATTTTTCTCTGTTAACAAATAGGTAGCTTTTGAAATTATTTCAGCAACTTCAATTGTAACTCGAAGAAAATTCCGATTCTGATTTGAAATGGCTCAAGGCCCAGAAAAAAGTTGGAACGCCAGATCTCGCACCTTATATCTTAGTAAATACTGAACCGATTTCTACAAACTTTACACCCTTGAATTACTTGACGTCTTTTTGTCATACGAATCTTTTTTACTATGCTTCAGTATTTTGAGCTAGATATCTATATGTAAGGTTTGTGCCACTTAGTATCGGGTCGAATACAATTTCCGATTTCTCGAAATCGGAGAAATATCGTAGAAAATTGCCTTTTTTCACACCACTTCGCTATATAGGATGATGTTTTGATTGATTTGTTGCCTTTTTTCAATTTATTCTTGAGTACTGGCCAATATATTTCGATGGGACGAGCTGTGGGTAGTTTGGTGGAATAATACTTCTTTCAAAAACATCAATATTATTTTTTTGGTACTATTTTAATATATTTCGGGTTAGTGGCAGCTAGCTAGATCAGGCCAGAACTTCACGAGGGTTTCGGAAAAAGCTATGTCCTGAAGACAGTTTTCCTTGTAAATTTGTCCATCTATGGTTGCTCCAGTGCTGAAAACTTTTGTCTTCTTCCAACAGCTACAGTCGGCTTGCCAAATCACCAATTTGAGAGCAAATTTGATCCTACCAAGAGTATTCCGCGTTATTACGCTTATCAAGGTAGAAAACATATCTGACCCTGGATTTTCCATATGTTTTATTGTCCATCAAAATACAGTCGTTGTACTCTGTCAGGACTTGGTCAATTAAGTTCGACGACAAAAAATTCATCAAACACCTCGGCAATCGGCAACCTTTTCTTTTGTTTGGTTCCGACTTTTGGATTATGTTTGATAGGTGTCTGGTCAACATGAAATGTCGTCAAAGATGTCGCCATAGCTGATTCCTCATCCGCATCAGATTTCATTACCCTAATCAGCACTAGGAGTGTCAATTTGACACTACAAGCTCAAATCGTTATAACTTTTGGCGTGTTCAACCGATCTAAACAAAACTTATATCAATAGAAACTTTGCAATGTCAGTAAAATATGTTTAGCGCATTATATATAGCTAAAGCTACTAGTTTTCTCGTTAATTAGCATGCAAGAAAAAAATCCGAAAAAACATGCCTCAGGAAAACTGCTGTAGTTCATATATTACACGTCGGTGGGAGGCCTAAAGTACATAACAAAAATATGCTAATAGTTTTGTGTTGCTCTTCCACATAGAAAAAGAATTTTTCTTGAAACATAAAAAGTCACTTAAACGCAAATCATAGCTTGTGGGGAATCATGGGCCACACAAGGAGGGGTATTTCGGGCCACCTATGTTTTGGTGTTTTTATACACATTTATATCTTAAAATACATTGTTTATTGTTGTAAAGTTTTCTTATGCCAAATATGAAAATTCTTCATATTTTATTGAATGCAATAAAGACGAAAATAAATCCTTTATAGGAAATTTTGAAATGAACGTTCACGAGCCAGGTTTTTGAAATTTTTTATCATACACAACTCTGTTTTTTATTCCTTCACCTGAAAATGCTTTAAAATTACCTAATGAATTATGAAATTACAGTTTTAGGTAAAATTATAAACTTTCCAAGTTATTTGATCATTTTAGATTTCGTGGCCCACGATTCCCCATCATTAAAAAAAAATTTTTTTTTGAAACAGAACTCGGGGAATTAATTATTGAAATAAAATAAAATTGTCAAATGGTACGTTGAAAGTGTAGGAAACCCTCACATTTATCTTTTATAATAAAAAAGTTTTGGAGCAAAGAAAAAAAAGTGATTCATGATTCCCCACTCTCCCCTATTGAATATTGAATACATTTAATGTGGAATGACCCAATTAAAAGGATAAAATGTAGAAATGATTTTTTTAAAATCGAAAAGATATAATTATAAAGTAATGGATAGTAGGTTTAAGATATTGTTTGCTTATTCTATTGACTATTGTGAGTATTGCACACCTGTCACATGGCTTAGAACTTGTTGATGTTTGAAATAATTATTCGATCTCGATGCATGAATTTTGAATATAAAATGGTTGGTTTAAATTTATGAACTTATTTTGTTACACTTCTTATTAAAAACCCATTCTTAAGGTAGGATTTTTGTGTGTCAAGTTTTGAGGTTCAATTTAAAGGGTTTATTGAATTGCAACTCTAAACTTATAATAAAAAAATAAATTTCAGTTCTTGAAGGTCATATCCTTATGTCGTGTAACTAAAATGTCTACGGCCTAGAGTGATTAAGAAAAAAATCTAGGCGAAGCGAGCCAATTTTCTGACACGTTTGTTTGAACTTATTTTTGAACACCATTTGGGATCAAACATTTTTCTGGTAAACCAAGATTAGAAATATACTTATATGCTTGTGGAAATTATACACTCCTGTAATAATAATCGCATATTGGAAAACTGATCACCTGATTGGACAGTTTTACAGATATGGATGCAATTTTAAACTTTAAATAATTTGCACCGAAAATCACATTTAATTTCTCTTTCTAGTCAAATGAAAATTCGAAAACGAATTTAAAACGAAGAAGAGCTAACTTCTAAAGGTGCATTTACAGTTCTTTCGAACGTGAAAATGAAAATACTTATATTCTTCAAAAACTTGACTATACTGCATTTCATGGCTGCGAAACTAGGTGGAATAGATGCGGAATGGTTGAAAGATTATTTTTGAATTGATTTTCTTGTTCAAACCCTTTAACATTGATTTTATTTAAATTCCCCCGGTTTTCACTGCGGAATATTTTTTCCGCGTTCACTGACATTCCGCTCGAAGTGTAAACACACTGAGCGAACGTGAAAACGGAAACGAACTAGAGAGTCCGAATGGCAATGTGCATTCTGAAAAAAATTTCACCGATGACGGAAAATTGTTTTGCTCTATAAAAATTAGTTTTTAAATCGCAAGTACATTAGAAGGCAATGGAAGGCTTAAAAATACTACGAGTTTGAATTGAGGCGCATTAGATAGTTTTTTAAATATTAAAACCCCTCTTGTGCATCATTTAATTGTACCTGTTGGGAGAGTTTCTCAACGAATAAATGTAAACGAGAACCATGCGAATGGCCGGGTCCATTGAAATAAAAAAGAATTAGTAGATTCAGCTCTGTTGAAATGTGTGCTTCAGAAAAAGATTGGAAATAATTGGAAAATTCTTGAAATTCTTCAAAAACAATGTTTTAAAAAGAACTGAAAAGCAGCAAAATCATGAGCAAAAGTAAACTGATGCATTTAAATTTCATAGAAACTTTTCGATTTTTTCATTTTTTTTAAAGTAATTTTGATAACTTTTTTTTAGCAAATTTTTAATCAAGAACAAAAAATTTGGCTATTTTGCAAAAGTTATTCATAACGTTTTTTCAATAAGTTTTTCAAAAAAAAATCGCTAAAGCTAGTTACTCCTTGATCGATAAATACTTTTTGAGAGTACTCAAAGTCCATAATTCAAATTTAAATTGATTGTATTCACGGATAAAGACTTTTGGATTATTTTTTTTTTCAATCAATCGTTTTTAAAGATGAATATGTCTTCAAGAAAAACAATAATTATTTTTGTTTCTTTATATATTTCTTAAGAAATTTGAATTTAAATTTGAACAACGGTTTGACTAGTATCGATCAAAACATTGGTTGAATGATCTATCATTTACCGATCGAAACCAATTTCTGTCTGTTATTGAACAAACCTGTAGATAATTTGGGAGATTTGACCGATTTGACATTTCTCTGCGGAATATTTTTTCACTGTGGTGAGTTCACGTTCACGTTCGCGTCCGAGTTCACAAGTACTGTAAACCGGGCTTAAAGTTGTAATTGACCGGTCCAAAACGAAAGATTCGATCGAATGTAGGTAAAGGGTGATACGATCAAAATTTGGTCAATAACAACTTGGCGTATTTCTTTCAATTTTGCATTTAAAAAACTTGAACACCTCTCATTTTGAAGGTTCGTGTGTGTAGAATTTTGCTCCTATTTTGATTTTGGAGTTCACTCTTCAGTTGTCAAAATGCCGTCCAAGGAAGAAGAGCAGCGTATCAAAATTTTGCTCGCACATCGCGAAAATCCGAACTACTCGTACGCAAAGCTGGCAAAATCGCTAAAAGTTGCCAAATGAACGGTTACAAATGTAATTAAAGTGTTTGGGGAACGTTTGTCGACAGCCAGGAAGTCTGGATCGGAGGGAAATCGAAAACCGGAAGACAAAGAGACGACAAAGAGAGTTGCCGGTAGTTTCAAGCGAATCCCTAACCTCTTTCTCCGTCTACAACCGTGCATCGAGCCAAAAAACGAGCCGGACTATCGACTTACAAGAAGGTAGTGACTCCAAATCGCGATGATAAACAAAATACGACGGCCAAAGCGCGATTCCGGAGGCTGTACACAACGATGCTGATGAAGTTCGACTGCGTGGTAATGGACGACGAAACCTACGTCAAAGCCGACTACAAGCAGCTTCCGGAACAGGAGTTTTATACGGCAAAAGAAAGGGGAAAGGTAGCAAATATTTTCAAGCACATGAAACTGTCAAAGTTCGCGGAGAAATATCTGATTTGGCAAGCCATCTGTATCTGTGGATTGAAAAGCAGCATTTTCATAGCTTCCGGGACTGTCAACCAAGAAATTTACGTAAAATAGTGTTTGAATAAACGTCTGCTGCCTTTCCTGAAGAAACACCGTTGTTCCGTACTGTTTTGGCTGGATTTGGCATCTTGCCATTACGGTAAAAAGGCCATGGAGTGGTACGCCGCCAACAACGTGCAGGTGGTTCCCAAGGACAAGAACCCTCCCAACACGCCAGAGCACCGCCCAATTGAAGAATACTGGGCTATTGTCAAGCGGAACCTAAAGAAGACCAAAAAAACTACTAAGGACGAGCAGCAGTTCAAGGCAAAATGGCTTTCTGTGACGAAGAAAGTGGACAAGGTAGCTGTACAAAATCTGATGGCAGGGGTTAAGCGTAAGGCCCGGCAATTCGGATTTGGAAAAGTGGAAGCCTAGCTGAATATTTTTCCTGAATTTTATACTAGTTAAACTTGAAAAAGAAATTTAATTTGATTTTCTAAATAAACGATTTCACCGATTTACACGCGTTTTCCCTTGACCAAATTTTGACCGTATCACCCTTTATGTAATCACCTCTAGTGCCGTGTACGCATGGAATCCGACCAACAACACCGCAGACATGAACAATCAGCTCTTTTCATTGAAAGTAAACATTGCACTTTTCTTCCTCGATTACCTCCGGCGTAAATATGAGTAAAGTAAACCGTTCCCGATAAACTTGAACATGGTAGTACTGACCAAACAGCAGAGCTACACAAAATTGTGAATCGAAGGTAAATCTCAGACTGAAACTTCAAGAGCAAATTTTCTGGTAAAGTAATTTTTAATTTAGCGAGAATATCTATAGGAAATATTTTACCTTTTTATGAACAATGTTTGTATTTAAGAGGAGTAGAATAGAAGCAATGAAGCAATTACTCACGGAATTAACGACAGTTGTTCTATGGAAAACTTTGTGATTCATTCAGCCTGATTAGATGAAACAGCTAACATTGCTAGCCTTCAGTTCATACAAGAGTTGATTTTTGATTTTTTTCTGTTTTTTTTATGTTTAACGGTTAATCCCTGTTTAT